>NC_134268.1:75115694-75415694 GCF_031893055.1 Leptodactylus fuscus | reverse complement strand
CTCAGACTGATTCTGGCTCTGACCTCTCATACTGATTCTGACTCTGACGTCTCATACTGGTTCTTGCTCTGACCTCTCAGGCTTATTCCGGCTCTGACCTCTCAGACTGCATCTGGCTCTGACATCTCATACTTCTTCTGGCTTTGACCTCTCAGAATGATTCTGGCTCTGACCTCTCAGACTGATTCTGGCTCTGACCTCTCAGACTGATTCTGGCTCTGACCTCTTAAACTGATTCTGGCTGGGACCTCTCATACTAATTCAGGCTCTGACCTCTCAATCTGATTCTGGCTCTGACCTCTAAGACTGAATCTGGCTCTGACCTCTCATACTGATTCTGGCTCTGAGGACTCAGACTTATTCTGGCTTTGACCTCTCATACTGATTCTGACTCTGACGTCTCATACTGCTTCTTGCTCTGACCTCTCACACTGATTCCGGCTCTGACCTCTCAGACTGATTCTGGCTCTAACGTCTAACACTACTTCTGGCTCTGACTTCTCAGACTGATTCTGGCTCTGACCTCTCATACTGATTCTGGCTCTGACCTCTCATACTGATTCTGGCTCTGACCTCTCATACTGATTCTGGCTCTGACCTCTCAGACTGATTCTGGCTCTGAACTCTCATACTGATTCTAGCTGTGACCTCTCATACTATTTCTGGCTCTCACCTCTCAGTCTTATTCTGGCTCTTACCTCTCAGACTGCTTCTGGCTCTGACATCTCATACTTCTTCTGGCTTTGACCTCTCAGACTGATTCTGGCTCTGACCTCTCAGACTGATTCTGGGTCTGACCTCTCAGACTGATTCTGGCTCTGACCTCTTAAACTGATTCTGGCTCTGACCTCTCATACTAATTCAGGCTCTGACCTCTCATACTGATTCTGGCTCTGAGGACTCAGACTTATTCTGGCTTTGACCTCTCATACTGATTCTGACTCTGACGTCTCATACTGCTTCTTGCTCTGACCTCTCACACTGATTCCGGCTCTGACCTCTCAGACTGATTCTGGCTCTGACCTCTCAGACTGATTCTGGCTCTGACCTCTCAGACTGATTCTGGCTCTGACGTCTAACACTACTTCTGGCTCTGACTTCTCAGACTGATTCTGGCTCTGAACTCTCAGACTGATTCTGGCTCTGACCTCTCAGACTGATTCTGGCTCTGACCTCTCATACTGATTCTGGTTCTGACCTCTCATACTGATTCTGGTTCTGACCTCTCATACTGATTCTGGCTCTGACCTCTCAGACTGATTCTGGCTCTGAACTCTCATACTGATTCTAGCCGTGACCTCTCATACTATTTCTGGCTCTCACCTCTCAGTCTTATTCTGGCTCTTACCTCTCAGACTGCTTCTGGCTCTGACATCTCATACTTCTTCTGGCTTTGACCTCTCAGACTGATTCTGGCTCTGACCTCTCAGACTGATTTTGGCTCTTAACTCTCAGACTGATTCTGGCTCTGACCTCTCAGACTGATTCTGGCTCTGACCTCTCAGACTGATTTTGGCTCTTAACTCTCAGACTGATTCTGGCTTTGACCACTCATACTAATTCTGGCTCTGACCTCTCAGACTGATTCTTGCCCTAACCTCTCATACTAATTCTGGCTCTAACCTCTCATACTAATTCTGGCTCTGACCACTCAGACTGATTCCGGCTCTTACCTCTCAGTCTGATTCCGGCTCTGACCTCTCAGACTGCTTCTGGCTCTGACATCTCATACTTCTTCTGGCTCTGACCTCTTAGACTGATTATGGCTCTGACCTCTCAGACTGCTTCTGGCTCTGACGTCTCAGACTGATTCTGGCTCTGACCTCTCAGACTGATTCTGGCTCTGACCTCTAAAACTGATTCCGGCTCTGACCTCTCAGACTGATTCTGGCTCTGACCTCTCATACTGATTCTGGCTCTGACATCTCATGCTGATTTCGGCTCTGACCTCTCAGACTTATTCTGGCTCTGATCTCTCATACTGATTCTGGCTCTGACCTCTCATACTGATTCTGGCTCTGACCTCTCATACTGATTCTGGCTCTGACCTCTCATACTGATTCCGGCTCTGACCTCTCAGACTTATTCTGGCTCTGACCTCTCATACTGATTCTGGCTCTGACCTCTCAGACTGATTCTGGCTCTGACCTCTCATACTGATTCTGACTCTTACGTCTCATACTGGTTCTTGCTCTGACCTCTCAGGCTTATTCCGGCTCTGACCTCTCAGACTGCTTCTGGCTCTGACATCTCTTACTTCTTCTGGCTTTGACCTCTCAGACTGATTCTGGCTCTGACCTCTCAGACTGATTCTGGCTCTGAACTCTCATGCTGATTGTAGCTGTGACCTCTCATACTGATTCCAGTTCTGACCTTTCATACTGCTTCTGGCTCTGAACTCTCATACCGATTCTGGCTCTGACCTCTCAGACTGATTCTGGCTATGACCCCTCAGACTGATTCTGGCTCTGTCCTCTCAGACAGATTCTGGCTCTGACCTCTCATACTAATTCTGTCTCTGACCTCTCATACTGATTCTGGCTCTGACCTCTCATACTGATTCTGATTCTGACCTCTCATACTAATTCTGGCTCTGACCTCTCAGTCTGATTCTGGCTCTGACCTCTCAGACTGATTCTGGCTCTGACCTCTCATACAAATTCTGTCTCTAACCTCTCATACTGATTCCGGCTCTGACCTCTCATACTGATTCCGGCTCTGACCTCTCAGTCTGATTCCGGCTCTGACCTCTCAGTCTGATTCCGGCTCTGACCTCTCAGTCTGATTCCGGCTCTGACCTCCCAATCTGATTCTGGCTCTGACCTCTCAGACTGCTTCATGCTCTGACATCTTATACTTCTGGCTCTGACCTCTCAGGCTGATTCTGGCTCTGATCTCTCATACTGATTCTGGCTCTGACCTCTCATACTGATTCTGGCTCTGACCTCTCAGACTGCTTCTGGCTCTGACGTCTCAGACTGATTCTGGCTCTGACCTCTCAGACTGATTCCGGCTCTGACCTCTCATACTGATTCCGGCTCGGACCTCTCAGACTGATTCTGGCTCTGACCTCTCATACTGATTCTGACTCTGACGTCTCATACTGGTTCTTGCTCTGACCTCTCAGGCTTATTCCGGCTCTGACCTCTCAGACTGCTTCTGGCTCTGACATCTCATACTTCTTCTGGCTTTGACCTCTCAGACTGATTCTGGCTCTGACCTCTCAGACTGATTTTGGCTCTTAACTCTCAGACTGATTCTGGCTCTAACCTCTTAGACTGATTCTGACTCTGACATCTCATACTTCTTCTAGCTTTGACATCTCAGACTGATTCTGGCTCTGACCTCTCAAACTGATTCTGGCTCTGACCTCTCATACTAATTCTGGCTCTGACTTCTCAAACTGATTCTGGCTCTGACCTCTCAGACTGATTCTGGCTCTGAACTCTCATACTGATTCTGGCTCTGAGGACTCAGACTTATTCTGGCTCTGACCTCTCAGACTGATTCTGACTCTGACGTCTCATACTGCTTCTTGCTCTGACCTCTCAGACTGATTCCGGCTATGACCTCTCAGTCTGAATCCGGCTCTGACCTCACAGTCCTATTCCTGCTCTGACCTATCATACTGATTCCGGCTCTGACCTCTCATACTGATTCTGGCTCTGAACTCTCAAACTGATTCTGGCTCTGATCTCTCATACTGATTCTGGCTCTGACCTCTCATACTGATTCCGGCTCTGACCTCTCAGACTGATTCTGGCTCTGTCCTCTCAGACAGATTCTGGCTCTGACCTCTCATATTAATTCTGTCTCTGATCTCTCATACTGATTCTGGCTCTGACCTCTCATACTGATTCTGGCTCTGACCTCTCAGACTGATTCTGGCTCTGAACTCTCATGCTGATTGTAGCTGTGACCTCTCATACTGATTCCAGTTCTGACCTTTCATACTGCTTCTGGCTCTGACCTCTCAGACTGATTCCGGCTCGGACCTCTCAGACTGATTCTGACTCTGACGTCTCATACTGGTTCTTGCTCTGACCTCTCAGGCTTATTCCGGCTCTGACCTCTCAGACTGCTTCTGGCTCTGACATCTCATACTTCTTCTGGCTTTGACCTCTCATACTGATTCTATCTCTAACCTCTTATACTGATTCCGGCTCTGACCTCTCAGACTGATTCTGGCTCTGACCTCTCAGACTGATTCTGGCTCTGTCCTCTCAGACTGATTCTGGCTCTGATCTCTGATACTGATTCTGGCTCTGACCTCTCAGACTGATTCTGGCTCTGACCTCTCAGACTGATTCTGTCTCTGTCCTCTCAGACAGATTCTGGCTTTGACCTCTCATACTAATTCTGGCTCTGACCTCTCAGACTGATTCTTGCCCTAACCTCTCATACTAATTCTGGCTCTAACCTCTCATACTAATTCTGGCTCTGACCACTCAGACTGATTCCGGCTCTGACCTCTCAGTCTGATTCCGGCTCTGACCTCCTAATCTGATTCTGGCTTTGACCTCTCAGACTGCTTCTGGCTCTGACATCTCATACTTCTTCTGGCTCTGACCTCTTAGACTGATTATGGCTCTGACCTCTCAGACTGCTTCTGGCTCTGACGTCTCAGACTGATTCTGGCTCTGACCTCTCAGACTGATTCTGGCTCTGACCTCTGATACTGATTCCGGCTCTGACCTCTCAGACTGATTCTGGCTCTGAAATCTCATACTGATTCTGGCTCTGACATCTCATACTGATTTCGGCTCTGACCTCTCATACTGATTCTGGCTCTGACCTCTCATACTGATTCCGGCTCTGACCTCTCAGACTTATTCTGGCTCTGACCTCTCATACTGATTCCGGCTCTGACCTCTCAGACTTATTCTGGCTCTGACCTCTCATACTGATTCTGGCTCTGACCTCTCATACTGATTCTGGCTCTGACCTCTCATACTGATTCCGGCTCTGACCTCTCAGACTTATTCTGGCTCTGACCTCTCATACTGATTCTGGCTCTGACCTCTCAGACTGATTCTGGCTCTGACCTCTCAGACTGATTCTGGCTCTGTCCTCTCATACTGATTCTGACTCTTACGTCTCATACTGGTTCTTGCTCTGACCTCTCAGGTTTATTCCGGCTCTGACCTCTCAGACTGCTTCTGGCTCTGACATCTCTTACTTCTTCTGGCTTTGACCTCTCAGACTGATTCTGGCTCTGACCTCTTAGACTGATTTTGGCTCTGAACTCTCAGACTGCTTCTGGCTCTGACGTCTCAGACTGATTCTTGCTCTGACCTCTCAGACTGATTCTGGCTCTGACCTTTCATACTGATTCCGGCTCTGACCTCTCAGACTGATTCTGGCTCTGACCTCTCAGACTGATTCTGGCTCTGACCTCTCATACTGATTCTGACTCTGACGTCTCATACTGGTTCTTGCTCTGACCTCTCAGGCTTATTCCGGCTCTGACCTCTCAGACTGCTTCTGGCTCTGACCTCTCAGACTGATTCTGGCTCTGACCTCTTATACTGATTCTGGCTCTGACCTCTCATACTGATTCTCGCTCTGACGTCTCATACGTCTTCTTGCTCTGACCTCTCAGACTAATTCCGGCTCTGACCTCTCAAACTGATTCTGGCTCTAAATTCTCAGACTGATTCTGGCTCTAACCTCTCAGACTGATTCTGGCTCTGATCTCTGATACTGATTCTGGCTCTGACCTCTCAGACTGATTCTGGCTCTGACCTCTCAGACTGATTCTGTCTCTGTCCTCTTAGACAGATTCTGGCTTTGACCTCTCATACTAATTCTGGCTCTGACCTCTCAGACTGATTCTTGCCCTAACCTCTCATACTAATTCTGGCTCTAACCTCTCATACTAATTCTGGCTCTTACCTCTCAGTCTGATTCCGGCTCTTACCTCTCAGTCTGATTCCGGCTCTGACCTCCTAATCTGATTCTGGCTCTGACCTCTCAGACTGCTTCTGGCTCTGACATCTCATACTTCTTCTGGCTCTGACCTCTCAAACTGATTCTGGCTCTGACCTCTCAAACTGAATCTGCCTCTGACCTCTCATACTGATTCTGGCTCTGAGGACTCAGACTTATTCTGGCTTTGACCTCTCGGACTGATTCTGGCTCTGACCTCTCATACTGATTCTGACTCTGACGTCTCATACTTCTTCTTGCTCTGACCTCTCAGACTAATTCCGGCTCTGACCTCTCAGAATGATTCTGGCTCTTACCTCTCAGACTGATTCTGGCTCTAACCTCTCAGACTGATTCTGGCTCTGACGTCTAATACTGCTTCTGGCTCTGACTTCTCAGACTGATTCTGGCTCTGAACTCTCAGACCGATTCTGGCTCTGACCTCTCAGACTGATTTTGGCTCTGACCTCTCATACTGATTCTGGTTCTGACCTCTCATACTAATTCTGGCTCTGACCTCTCAGTCTGAGTCTGGCTCTGACCTCTTATACTGATTCTGGATCTGACCTCTCATACTGATTCTCGCTCTGACGTCTCATACGTCTTCTTGCTCTGACCTCTCAGACTAATTCCGACTCTGACCTCTCAAACTGATTCTGGCTCTGACCTCTCAGACTGATTATGGCTCTAACCTCTCAGACTGATTCTGGCTCTGATCTCTGATACTGATTCTGGCTCTGACCTCTCAGACTGATTCTGGCTCTGACCTCTCAGACTGATTCTGTCTCTGTCCTCTTAGACAGATTCTGGCTTTGACCTCTCATACTAATTCTGGCTCTGACCTCTCAGACTGATTCTTGCCCTAACCTCTCATACTAATTCTGGCTCTAACCTCTCATACTAATTCTGGCTCTTACCTCTCAGTCTGATTCCGGCTCTTACCTCTCAGTCTGATTCCGGCTCTGACCTCCTAATCTGATTCTGGCTCTGACCTCTCAGACTGCTTCTGGCTCTGACATCTCATACTTCTTCTGGCTCTGACCTCTCAGTCTGATTCCGGCTCTGACCTCCTAATCTGTTTATGGCTCTGACCTCTCAGACTGCTTCTGGCTCTGACGTCTCAGGCCGGGTTCACACGGAGTTACGTGCCGCGAGATTTGGCACGTAGACGCCGCGTGACCCTTTGCGTGCCGTACACGCTCCCATTCATTTCAATGGGAGCGGGGAGCGTATGCGCCGCGCTAGTTTGCGGCCGTGAATAAATGCACGGCCGCAAACTAGCGCGGCGCATACGCTCCCCGCTCCCATTGAAATGAATGGGAGCGTGTACGGCACGCAAAGGGTCACGCGGCGTCTACGTGCCAAATCTCGCGGCACGTAACTCCGTGTGAACCCGGCCTCAGACTGATTCTGGCTCTGACCTCTCAGACTGATTCTGGCTCTGACCTCTGATACTGATTCCGGCTCTGACCTCTCAGACTGCTTCTGGCTCTGACATCTCTTACTTCTTCTGGCTTTGACCTCCCAGACTGATTCTGGCTCTGACCTCTTAGACTGATTTTGGCTCTGAACTCTCAGACTGCTTCTGGCTCTAACGTCTCAGACTGATTCTTGCTCTGACCTCTCAGACTGATTCTGGCTCTGACCTCTCAGACTGATTCTGGCTCTGATCTCTCATACTGATTCCGGCTCTGACCTCTCAGACTTATTTTGGCTCTGACCTCTCATTCTGATTCTGGCTCTGACCTCTCATACTGATTCTGACTCTGACGTCTCATACTGGTTCTTGCTCTGACCTCTCAGGCTTATTCCGGCTCTGACCTCTCAGACTGCTTCTGGCTCTGACATCTCATACTAATTCTGGCTCTGACCTCTCAGACTGAATCTGCCTCTGACCTCTCATACTGATTCTGGCTCTGAGGACTCAGACTTATTCTGGCTTTGACCTCTCGGACTGATTCTGGCTCTGACCTCTCATACTGATTCTGACTCTGACGTCTCATACTTCTTCTTGCTCTGACCTCTCAGACTAATTCCGGCTCTGACTTCTCAGACTGATTCTGGCTCTTACCTCTCAGACTGATTCTGGCTCTAACCTCTCAGACTGATTCTCGCTCTGTCCTCTCAGACAGATTCTGGCTCTGACCTCTCATATTAATTCTGTCTCTGATCTCTCATACTGATTCTGGCTCTGACCTCTCATACTGATTCTGGCTCTGACCTCTCAGACTTATTCTGGCTCTGACCTCTCAGACTGATTCTGGCTCTGTCCTCTCAGACAGATTCTGTCTCTGACCTCTCATACTAATTCTGTCTCTGACCTCTCATACTGATTCTGGCTCTGACCTCTCATACTGATTCTATCTCTAACCTCTCATACTGATTCCGGCTCTGACCTCTCATACTGATTCTGGCTCTGATCTCTGATACTGATTCTGGCTCTGACCTCTCAGACTGATTCTGGCTCTGTCCTCTCAGACTGATTCTGGCTCTGTCCTCTCAGACAGATTCTGTCTCTGACCTCTCATACTAATTCTGTCTCTGACCTCTCATACTGATTCTGGCTCTGACCTCTCATACTGATTCTATCTCTAACCTCTCATACTGATTCCGGCTCTGACCTCTCATACTGATTCTGGCTCTGATCTCTGATACTGATTCTGGCTCTGACCTCTCAGACTGATTCTGGCTCTGACCTCTCAGACTGATTCTGTCTCTGTCCTCTTAGACAGATTCTGGCTTTGACCTCTCATACTAATTCTGGCTCTGACCTCTCACACTGATTCTTGCCCTAACCTCTCATACTAATTCTGGCTCTAACCTCTCATACTAATTCTGGCTTTGACCTCTCATACTAATTCTGGCTCTGACCTCTCAGACTGATTCTTGCCCTAACCTCTCATACTAATTCTGGCTCTAACCTCTCATACTAATTCTGGCTCTGACCTCTCAGACTGATTCTGGCTCTAACCTCTCAGACTGATTCTGGCTCTGACGTCTAATACTACTTCTGGCTCTGACTTCTCAGACTGATTCTGGCTCTGAACTCTCAGACCGATTCTGACTCTGACCTCTCAGACTGATTTTGGCTCTGACCTCTCATACTGATTCTGGTTCTGACCTCTCATACTAATTCTGGCTCTGACCTCTCAGTCTGAGTCTGGCTCTGACCTCTCATACTGATTCTGGCTCTGACCTCTCAGACTGATTCTGGCTCTGATCTCTCATATTGATTCTGGCTCTGACATCTCATACTGATTCCGGCTCTGACCTCTCAGACTTATTCTGGCTCTGACCTCTCATACTGATTCTGGCTCTGACCTCTCAGACTGATTCTGGCTCTGACCTCTCATACTGATTCTGACTCTGACGTCTCATACTGGTTCTTGCTCTGACCTCTCAGGCTTATTCCGGCTCTGACCTCTCAGACTGCTTCTGGCTCTGACATCTCATACGTCTTCTGGCTTTGACCTCTCAGACTGATTCTGGCTCTGACCTCTCAGACTGATTCTGGCTCTGACCTCTCATACTGATTCTATCTCTAACCTCTCATACTGATTCCGGCTCTGACCTCTCATACTGATTCTGGCTCTGATCTCTGATACTGATTCTGGCTCTGACCTCTCAGACTGATTCTGGCTCTGTCCTCTCAGACTGATTCTGGCTCTGTCCTCTCAGACAGATTCTGTCTCTGACCTCTCATACTAATTCTGTCTCTGACCTCTCATACTGATTCTGGCTCTGACCTCTCATACTGATTCTATCTCTAACCTCTCATACTGATTCCGGCTCTGACCTCTCATACTGATTCTGGCTCTGATCTCTGATACTGATTCTGGCTCTGACCTCTCAGACTGATTCTGGCTCTGACCTCTCAGACTGATTCTGTCTCTGTCCTCTTAGACAGATTCTGGCTTTGACCTCTCATACTAATTCTGGCTCTGACCTCTCACACTGATTCTTGCCCTAACCTCTCATACTAATTCTGGCTCTAACCTCTCATACTAATTCTGGCTTTGACCTCTCATACTAATTCTGGCTCTGACCTCTCAGACTGATTCTTGCCCTAACCTCTCATACTAATTCTGGCTCTAACCTCTCATACTAATTCTGGCTCTGACCTCTCAGACTGATTCTGGCTCTAACCTCTCAGACTGATTCTGGCTCTGACGTCTAATACTACTTCTGGCTCTGACTTCTCAGACTGATTCTGGCTCTGAACTCTCAGACCGATTCTGACTCTGACCTCTCAGACTGATTTTGGCTCTGACCTCTCATACTGATTCTGGTTCTGACCTCTCATACTAATTCTGGCTCTGACCTCTCAGTCTGAGTCTGGCTCTGACCTCTCATACTGATTCTGGCTCTGACCTCTCAGACTGATTCTGGCTCTGATCTCTCATACTGATTCTGGCTCTGACATCTCATACTGATTCCGGCTCTGACCTCTCAGACTTATTCTGGCTCTGACCTCTCATACTGATTCTGGCTCTGACCTCTCAGACTGATTCTGGCTCTGACCTCTCATACTGATTCTGACTCTGACGTCTCATACTGGTTCTTGCTCTGACCTCTCAGGCTTATTCCGGCTCTGACCTCTCAGACTGCTTCTGGCTCTGACATCTCATACGTCTTCTGGCTTTGACCTCTCAGACTGATTCTGGCTCTGACCTCTCAGACTGATTCTGGCTCTGACCTCTCAAACTGATTCTAGCTCTGACCTCTCATACTAATTCTGGCTCTGACATCTCAAACTGATTCTGGCTCTGACCTCTCAGACTGAATCTGCCTCTGACCTCTCATACTGATTCTGGCTCTGAGGACTCAGACTTATTCTGGCTTTGACCTCTCGGACTGATTCTGGCTCTGACCTCTCATACTGATTCTGACTCTGACGTCTCATACTTCTTCATGCTCTGACCTCTCAGACTAATTCCGGCTCTGACCTCTCAGACTGATTCTGGCTCTGACCTCTCAGACTGATTCTGGCTCTAACCTCTCAGACTGATTCTGGTTCTGACGTCTAATACTACTTCTGGCTCTGACTTCTCAGACTGATTCTGGCTCTGAACTCTCAGACCGATTCTGGCTCTGACCTCTCAGACTGATTTTGACTCTGACCTCTCATACTGATTCTGGTTCTGACCTCTCATACTAATTCTGGCTCTGACCTCTCAGTCTGAGTCTGGCTCTGACCTCTTATACTGATTCTGGCTCTGACCTCTCATACTGATTCTGGCTCTGACCTCTCAGACTGATTCTGGCTCTGAACTCTCATACTGATTCTAGCTGTGACCTCTTATTCTGATTCCAGTTCTGACCTTTCATACTGCTTCTGGCTCTGACCTCTCATACCGATTCTGGCTCTGACCTCTCAGACTGATTCTGGCTCTGACCTCTCAGACTGATTCTGGCTCTGATCTCTCATACTATTTCTGGCTCTTACCTTTCATACTATTTCTGGCTCTTACCTTTCAGTCTTATTCTGGCTCTGACCTCTCAGACTGCTTCTGGCTCTGACATCTCATACTTCTTCTGGCTTTGATCTCTCAGACTGATTCTGGCTCTGACCTCTCAGACTGATTCTGGCTCTGAACTCTCATACTGATTCTGGCTCTGACCTCTCAGACTGATTCTGACTCTGACATCTCATACTTCTTCTGGCTTTGACCACTCAGACTGATTCTGGCTCTGACCTCTCAAACTGATTCTGGCTCTGACCTTTTATACTAATTCTGGCTCTGACTTCTCAAACTGATTCTGGCTCTGACCTCTCAGACTGATTCTGGCTCTGACCTCTCATACTGATTCTGACTCTAACGTCTCATACTTCTTCTTGCTCTGACCTCTCAGTCTTATTCCGGTTCTGACCTCTCAGTCCGATTCCTGCTCTGACCTATCATACTGATTCTGGCTCTGACCTATCATACTGATTCTGGCTCTGACCTCTAAGACTGATTCTGATCTCTCATGCTGATTATTGCTCTGACCTCATATACTGCTTCTGGCTCTGACCTCTCAGACTGCTTCTAGCTCTGACGTCTCATACTGCTTCTGGCTCTGACCTCTCAGACTGATTCTGGCTCTGACCTCTCATACTAATTCTGGCTCTGACCTCTCATACTGATTCTGGCTCTGACCTCTCATACTGATTCCGGCTCTGACCTCTCATACTGATTCTGGCTCTGATCTCTCATACTGATTCTTGCTCTGACCTCTCAGACTGCTTCTGGCTCTAACATCTCATACTTCTTCTGGCTCTGACATTTTAGACTGATTTTGGCTCTGACCTCTCAGACTGCTTCTGGCTCTGACGTCTCAGACTGATTCTGGCTCTGACCTCTCAGACTGATTGTGGCTCTGACTTCTCATACTGATTCCGGCTCTGACCTCTCATACTGATTCTGGTTCTGACCTCTCATACTAATTCTGGCTCTGACCTCTCAGTCTGAGTCTGGCTCTGACCTCTCATACTGATTCTGGCTCTGACCTCTCAGACTGATTCTGGCTCTGATCTCTCATACTGATTCTGGCTCTGACATCTCATACTGATTCCGGCTCTGACCTCTCAGACTTATTCTGGCTCTGACCTCTCATACTGATTCTGGCTCTGACCTCTCAGACTGATTCTGGCTCTGACCTCTCATACTGATTCTGACTCTGACGTCTCATACTGGTTCTTGCTCTGACCTCTCAGGCTTATTCCGGCTCTGACCTCTCAGACTGCTTCTGGCTCTGACATCTCATACGTCTTCTGGCTCTGACCTCTCAGACTGATTCTGGCTCTGACCTCTCAGACTGATTCTGGCTCTGACCTCTCAAACTGATTCTAGCTCTGACCTCTCATACTAATTCTGGCTCTGACATCTCAAACTGATTCTGGCTCTGACCTCTCAGACTGAATCTGCCTCTGACCTCTCATACTGATTCTGGCTCTGAGGACTCAGACTTATTCTGGCTTTGACCTCTCGGACTGATTCTGGCTCTGACCTCTCATACTGATTCTGACTCTGACGTCTCATACTTCTTCTTGCTCTGACCTCTCAGACTAATTCCGGCTCTGACCTCTCAGACTGATTCTGGCTCTGACCTCTCAGACTGATTCTGGCTCTAACCTCTCAGACTGATTCTGGCTCTGACGTCTAATACTACTTCTGGCTCTGACTTCTCAGACTGATTCTGGCTCTGAACTCTCAGACCGATTCTGGCTCTGACCTCTCAGACTGATTTTGACTCTGACCTCTCATACTGATTCTGGTTCTGACCTCTCATACTAATTCTGGCTCTGACCTCTCAGTCTGAGTCTGGCTCTGACCTCTTATACTGATTCTGGCTCTGACCTCTCATACTGATTCTGGCTCTGACCTCTCAGACTGATTCTGGCTCTGAACTCTCATACTGATTCTAGCTGTGACCTCTTATTCTGATTCCAGTTCTGACCTCTCAGACTGATTCTGGCTCTGACCTCTCAGACTGATTCTGTCTCTGACCTCTCATACTATTTCTGGCTCTTACCTTTCAGTCTTATTCTGGCTCTGACCTCTCAGACTGCTTCTGGCTCTGACATCTCATACTTCTTCTGGCTTTGATCTCTCAGACTGATTCTGGCTCTGACCTCTCAGACTGATTCTGGCTCTGAACTCTCATACTGATTCTGGCTCTGACCTCTCAGACTGATTCTGGCTCTGACCTTTTATACTAATTCTGGCTCTGACTTCTCAAACTGATTCTGGCTCTGACCTCTCAGACTGATTCTGGCTCTGACCTCTCATACTGATTCTGACTCTAACGTCTCATACTTCTTCTTGCTCTGACCTCTCAGTCTTATTCCGGTTCTGACCTCTCAGTCCGATTCCTGCTCTGACCTATCATACTGATTCTGGCTCTGACCTATCATACTGATTCTGGCTCTGACCTCTAAGACTGATTCTGATTCTGATCTCTCATGCTGATTATTGCTCTGACCTCATATACTGCTTCTGGCTCTGACCTCTCAGACTGCTTCTAGCTCTGACGTCTCATACTGCTTCTGGCTCTGACCTCTCAGACTGATTCTGGCTCTGAACTCTCAGACAGATTCTGGCTCTGACCTCTCATACTAATTCTGGCTCTGACCTCTCATACTGATTCTGGCTCTGACCTCTCATACTGATTCCGGCTCTGACCTCTCATACTGATTCTGGCTCTGATCTCTCATACTGATTCTTACTCTGACCTCTCAGACTGCTTCTGGCTCTAACATCTCATACTTCTTCTGGCTCTGACATTTTAGACTGATTTTGGCTCTGACCTCTCAGACTGCTTCTGGCTCTGACGTCTCAGACTGATTCTGGCTCTGACCTCTCAGACTGATTGTGGCTCTGACTTCTCATACTAATTCCGGCTCTGACCTCTCATACTGGTTCTTGCTCTGACCTCTCAGGCTGATTCCGGCTCTGACCTCTCAGACTGCTTCTGGCTCTGACATCTCATACTTCTTCTGGCTTTGACCTCTCAGACAGATTCTGGCTCTGACCTCTCAGACTGATTCTGGCTCTGACCTCTCAGACTGATTCTGGCTCTGACCTCTCATACTAATTCTGGCTCTGACCACTCAGACTGATTCTTGCTCTGACCTCTCAGACTGATTCTGGCTCTGACCTCTCATACTGATTCTGGTTCTGACCTGTCATACTAATTCTGGCTCTGACCTCTCAGTCTGATTCTGGCTCTGAACTCTCATACTGATTCTGGCTCTGACCTCTCGTACTGATTCTGGCTCTGACCTCTCAGACTGATTCTGGCTCTGAACTCTCATACTGATTCTAGCTGTGACCTCTCATACTGATTCCAGTTCTGACCTTTCATACTGCTTCTGGCTCTGACCTCTAATACTGATTCTGTCTCTGACCTCTCATACTATTTCTGGATCTCACCTCTCAGTCTTATTCTGGCTCTTACCTCTCATACTGATTCTGGCTCTGACCACTCAGACTGATTCTTGCTCTGACCTCTCAGACTGATTCTGGCTCTGACCTCTCATACTGATTCCGGCTCTGACCTCTCATACTGATTCCGGCTCTGACCTCTCAGACTGATTCTGGCTCTGATCTCTCAGACTGATTCTGGCTCTGACCTCTCAAACTGATTCTGGCTCTGACCTCTCAGACTGCTTCTGGCTCTGACATCTCATACTTCTTCTGGCTCTGACCTCTCAGACTGATTCTGGCTCTGATCTCTCAGACTGATTCTGGCTCTGACCTCTCAGACTGATTCTGGCTCTGACCTCTCATACTGATTCCGGCTCTGACCTCTCAGACTGATTCTGGCTCTGATCTCTCAGACTGATTCCGGCTCTGACCTCTCAGACTGATTCTGGCTCTGATCTCTCATACTGATTCTGGCACTGATCTCACATACTGATTCTTGCTCTGTCCTCTCATACTGATTCGGGCTTTGAACTTTCATACTGCTTCTGGTTCTGTCCTTTCATACTGCTTCTGGTTCTGTCCTCTCATACTGATTCTGGTTCTGACCTCTCATACTGATTCTGGCTCTGACCTCTCATACTGATTCCGGCTCTGACCTCTCAGTCTGATTCTGGCTCTGACCTCTCATACTGATTCCGGCTCTGACCTCTCAGTCTGATTCTGGCTCTGACCTCTCAGTCTGATTCCGGCTCTGATTTTTCAGTCTGATTCCGGGCTCTGACCTCTCAGTCTGATTCCGGCTCTGATTTTTCAGTCTGATTCCAGGCTCTGACCTCTCATACTGATTGTGGCTCTGACCTCTCATACTGCTTCTGGCTCTGACTTCTCATACCGATTCTGGCTCTGACCTCTCAGACTAATTCTGGCTCTGACCTCTCAGACTGATTCTGGCTCTGATCTCTCATACTGATTCAGTCTAACCTCTCATACTGATTTTGACTCTGACCTCTCATACTGATTCTAGCTCTGACCTCTCATACTGATTCTGGCTCTGACCTCTCATACTGATTCTGGCTCTGACCTCTCAGACTGATTCTGACTCTGACCTCTCAGACTGATTCTGGCTCTGACCTCTCATACTAATTCTGTCTCTGACCTCTCATACTGATTCTGGCTCTGACCTCTCATACTGATTCCGGCTCTGACCTCTCATACTAATTCTGGCTCTGACCTCTCAGACTGATTCTGACTCTGACCTCTCAGACTGATTCTGGCTCTGATCTCTGATACTGATTCTCGCTCTGACCTCTCAGACTGATTCTGGTTCTGACCTCTCAGACTGATTCTGGCTCTGACCTCTCATACTAATTCTGGCTCTGACCTCTCAGTCTGATTCTGGCTCTGACCTCTCATACTGATTCCGGCTCTGACCTTTCAGTCTGATTCTGGCTCTGATCTCTCAGTCTGATTCCGGCTCTGATTTTTCAGTCTGATTCCGGGCTCTGACCTCTCATACTGATTGTGGCTCTGACCTCTCATACTACTTCTGGCTCTGACTTCTCATACCGATTCTGGCTCTGACCTCTCAGACTGATTCTGGCTCTGACCTCTCAGACTGATTCTGGCTCTGATCTCTCATACTGATTCTGGCTCTGACCTCTCATACTGATTTTGACTCTGACCTCTCATACTGATTCTAGCTCTGACCTCTCATACTGATTCTGGCTCTGACCTCTCATACTGATTCTGGCTCTGATCTCTCATACTGATTCTGGCTCTGACCTCTCAGACTGATTCTGGCTCTGAACTCTCATACTGATTCTAGCTGTGACCTCTCATACTGATTCCAGTTCTGACCTTTCATACTGCTTCTGGCTCTGACCTCTAATACTGATTCTGTCTCTGACCTCTCATACTATTTCTGGATCTCACCTCTCAGTCTTATTCTGGCTCTTACCTCTCATACTGATTCTGGCTCTGACCACTCAGACTGATTCTTGCTCTGACCTCTCAGACTGATTCTGGCTCTGACCTCTCATACTGATTCCGGCTCTGACCTCTCATACTGATTCCGGCTCTGACCTCTCAGACTGATTCTGGCTCTGATCTCTCAGACTGATTCTGGCTTTGACCTCTCAAACTGATTCTGGCTCTGACCTCTCAGACTGCTTCTGGCTCTGACATCTCATACTTCTTCTGGCTCTGACCTCTCAGACTGATTCTGGCTCTGATCTCTCAGACTGATTCTGGCTCTGACCTCTCAGACTGATTCTGGCTCTGACCTCTCATACTGATTCCGGCTCTGACCTCTCAGACTGATTCTGGCTCTGATCTCTCAGACTGATTCCGGCTCTGACCTCTCAGACTGATTCTGGCTCTGATCTCTCATACTGATTCTGGCACTGATCTCACATACTGATTCTTGCTCTGTCCTCTCATACTGATTTGGGCTTTGACCTTTCATACTGCTTCTGGTTCTGTCCTTTCATACTGCTTCTGGTTCTGTCCTCTCATACTGATTCTGGTTCTGACCTCTCATACTGATTCTGGCTCTGACCTCTCATACTGATTCCGGCTCTGACCTCTCAGTCTGATTCTGGCTCTGACCTCTCATACTGATTCCGGCTCTGACCTCTCAGTCTGATTCTGGCTCTGACCTCTCAGTCTGATTCCGGCTCTGATTTTTCAGTCTGATTCCGGGCTCTGACCTCTCAGTCTGATTCCGGCTCTGATTTTTCAGTCTGATTCCAGGCTCTGACCTCTCATACTGATTGTGGCTCTGACCTCTCATACTGCTTCTGGCTCTGACTTCTCATACCGATTCTGGCTCTGACCTCTCAGACTAATTCTGGCTCTGACCTCTCAGACTGATTCTGGCTCTGATCTCTCATACTGATTCAGTCTGACCTCTCATACTGATTTTGACTCTGACCTCTCATACTGATTCTAGCTCTGACCTCTCATACTGATTCTGGCTCTGACCTCTCATACTGATTCTGGCTCTGACCTCTCAGACTGATTCTGACTCTGACCTCTCAGACTGATTCTGGCTCTGACCTCTCATACTAATTCTGTCTCTGACCTCTCATACTGTTTCTGGCTCTGACCTCTCATACTGATTCCGGCTCTGACCTCTCATACTGATTCTGGCTCTGATCTCTGATACTGATTCTCGCTCTGACCTCTCAGACTGATTCTGGTTCTGACCTCTCAGACTGATTCTGGCTCTGACCTCTCATACTAATTCTGGCTCTGACCTCTCAGTCTGATTCTGGCTCTGAACTCTCATACTGATTCCGGCTCTGACCTTTCAGTCTGATTCTGGCTCTGACCTCTCAGTCTTATTCCGGCTCTGATTTTTCAGTCTGATTCCGGCCTCTGACCTCTCATACTGATTGTGGCTCTGACCTCTCATACTGCTTCTGGCTCTGACTTCTCATACCGATTCTGGCTCTGACCTCTCAGACTGATTCTGGCTCTGACCTCTCAGACTGATTCTGGCTCTGATCTCTCATACTGATTCTGGCTCTGACCTCTCATACTGATTTTGACTCTGACCTCTCATACTGATTCTAGCTCTGACCTCTCATACTGATTCTGGCTCTGACCTCTCATACTGATTCTGGCTCTGATCTCTCATACTGATTCTGGCTCTGACCTCTCAGACTGATTCTGACTCTGACCTCTCAGACTGATTCTGGCTCTGACCTCTCAGACTGATTCTGTCTCTGACCTCTCATACTGATTCTGGCTCTGACCTCTCATACTGATTCCGGCTCTGACCTCTCATACTGATTCTGGCTCTGATCTCTGATACTGATTCTCGCTCTGACCTTTCATACTGCTTCTGGCTCTGACCTCTCATACCGATTCTGGCTCTGACCTCTCAGACTGATTCTGGCTCTGACCTCTCAGACTTATTCGCGCTCTGACCTCTCATACTGATTCCAGTTCTGACCTTTCATACTGCTTCTGGCTCTGACCTCTCATACCGATTCTGGCTCTGACCTCTCAGACTGATTCTGGCTCTGACCTCTCATACTGCTTCTGGCTCTGACCTCTCATACCGATTCTGGCTCTGACCTCTCAGTCTGATTCTGGCTCTGACCTCTCATACTGCTTCTTGCTCTGACCTCTCATACTGATTCTGGCACTGATCTCTTATACTGATTCTTGCTCTGGCCTCTCATACTGATTCTAGCTCTGACATCGCATATATATGCTCATGCGGGTGTCCCATATATATATATGTGCTCATGTATGTATTTATGTATATATATATACATATATATATACAGGGTGCTCACATATATATACCAGGTTTCCCAAAAATATGCGCGTGAACATGTGCGCGGGTGTCGCATATATATGCGCTCGCATATATATGGGACACCTGCGCACATGTGCGCGCGTATTTTTTTGGGACACCCTCTATATATATATGCATATATTTATATATATAAATATGCGCGGGTGTCCCATATATATGCGCTCGCATATATATGCGCTCGCATATATGGCTCTGACATCGCATATATATGCGCTCGCGCGGGTGTCCCATATATATGTGCTCGTATGTGTGTGTGTGTGTGTGTGTATATATATATATATATATATATATATATATACAGGGTGCTCGCATATATATACTGGGTGTCCCAAAAAAATGCGCGCGCACATGTGCGCGGGTGTCCCATATATATGCACTCGCATATATGGCTCTGACATCGCATATATATGCGCTCGCGCGGGTGTCCCATATATATGCGCTCGCATATATGGCTCTGACATCGCATATATATGCGCTCGCGCGGGTGTCCCATATATATGTGCTCGTATGTGTGTGTGTGTGTGTATATATATATATATATATATATATACAGGGTGCTCGCATATATATACTGGGTGTCCCAAAAAAATGCGCGCGCACATGTGCGCGGGTGTCCCATATATATGCACTCGCATATATATGGGACACCTGCGCACATGTGCACGCGCATTTTTTGGGACACCCTCTATATACAGTCCTATGAAAAAGTTTGGGCACCCCTATTAATCTTAATCATTTTTAGTTCTAAATATTTTGGTATGTGCAACAGCCATTTCAGTTTGATATATCTAATAACTGATGGACACAGTAATATTTCAGGATTGAAATGAGGTTTATTGTACTAACAGAAAATGCGCAATATGCATTAAACCAAAATTTGACCGGTGCAAAAGTATGGGCACCTCAACAGAAAAGTGACATTAATATTTAGTACATCCTCCTTTTGCAAAGATAACATCCTCTAGTCGCTTCCTGTAGCTTTTAATCAGTTCCTGGATCCTGGATAAAGGTATTTTGGACAAACAATTCAAGTTCAGTTAAGTTAGATGGTCGCCGAGCATGGACAGCCCGCTTCAAATCATCCCACAGATGTTCAATGATATTCAGGTCTGGGGACTGGGATGGCCATTCCAGAACATTGTAATTGTTCCTCTGCATGAATGCCTGAGGATTTGGAGCGGTGTTTTGGATCATTGTCTTGCTGAAATATCCATCCCCGGCGTAACTTCAACTTCGTCACTGATTCTTGAACATTATTCTCAAGAATCTGCTGATACTGAGTGGAATCCATGCGACCCTCAACTTTAACAAGATTCCCGATGCCGGCATTGGCCACACAGCCCCAAAGCATGATGAAACCTCCACCAAATTTTACAGTGGGTAGCATGTGTTTTTCTTGGAATGCTGTTTCTTTTTGGACGCCATGCATAACGCCTTTTTTTTATAACCAAACAACTCAATTTTTGTTTCCAAAATGAAGCTGCCTTGTCCAAATGTGCTTTTTCATACCTCAGGCAACTCTATTTGTGGCGTACGTGCAGAAACGGCTTCTTTCTCATCACTCTCCCATACAGCTTCTATTTGTGCAAAGTGTGCTGTATTGTTGACCGATGCACAGTGACACCATCTGCAGCAAGATGATGCTGCAGCTCTTTGGAGGTGGTCTGTGGATTGTCCTTGACTGTTCTCACCATTCTTCTTCTCTGCCTTTCTGATTTTTTTCTTGGCCTGCCACTTCTGGGCTTAACAAGAACTCTCCCTGTGGTCTTCCATTTCCTTACTATGTTCCTCACAGTGGAAACTGACAGGTTAAATCTCTGAGACAGCTTTTTGTATCCTTCCGCTGAACAACTATGTTGAACAATCTTTGTTTTCAGATCATTTGAGAGTTGTTTTGAGTAGCCCATGATGCCACTCTTCAGAGGAGATTCAAATAGTAGAACAACTTGCAATTGGCCACCTTAAATACCTTTTCTCATGATTGGATACACCTGGCTATGAAGTTCAAAGCTCACTGAGGTTACAAAACCAATTTTGTGTTTCAGTAAGTCAGTAAAAAGTAGTTAGGAGTATTCAAATCAATAAAATGATAAGGGTGCCCATACTTTTGCACCGGTCAAATTTTGGTTTAATGCATATTGCGCATTTTCTGTTAGTACAATAACCCTCATTTCAATCCTGAAATATTACTGTGTCCATCAGTTATTAGATATATCAAACTGAAATGGCTGTTGCAAACACCAAAATATTTAGAACTAAAAATGATTAAGATTAATAGGGGTGCCCAAACTTTTTCATAGGACTGTATATGCATATATTTATATATATAAATATACAGGGCGTCCCAAAAAAATGCGCGCGCACATGTGCGTGGGTGTCCCATATATATGCGCTCGCATATATATGCGCTCGCATATATATGCGCTCGCATATATATGCGCTCCCCGCGCATATTTATATATATAAATATATGCATATATATAGAGGGTGTCCCAAAAAAATGCGCGCGCACATGTGCGCGGGTGTCCCATATATATGCGCTCGCATATATATATATACAGGGTGTCCCAAAAAAATGTGCGCGCACATGTGCATGGGTGTCGCATATATATGCGCTTGCATATATATGGGACACCCGTGCATATTTATATATATAAATATATGCATATATATAGAGGGTGTCCCAAAAAAATGCGAGCGCATATATATGCGAGCGCATATATATGAGACACCCGCGCACATGTGCGCGCGCATTTTTTTGGGACACCCTGTATATATACATACATATATACATTTTAGCAGCTGATATCTCAATTATTTATTCTTTCTTTACAGACTGAACCCATTAAACCGAGTGATAGTATACAGACTTGACTTTGAAAAAAGGAAATTTATTCTAAAATGCTACTTGAAGTATGAAAACGCAGCAGAAGTGCAAATACAATTTAGGAGGGAGTTTAACAAAGAACCACCTACACGAGTTACCATCACTCAAATTAGAGATAAGTTTGAAGCTGATGGAAATGTTCAGGACATCCATAAGAAGCGTTCTGGAAGACCACATACCTCGACAAGCCCCATAAAAGAAGAAAGATTACTGGAAACGTTTCAACGAAGTCCAAGAAAGTCTTTACGGCAAGCTGGTTGTGAGGTAGGTATTTCAAACTCATCAGTTTATCGCATCATGAAACGTTGTCAGTGGAGAAGTTACATTCCAAGATTAGTCCATGCTCTTAATGACGATGATCCAGACCGAACAGTATTGCGAATGGTACTTGGAACGATGTAACGAAGATGCACACTTTCCCACAAAGATTGTGTGGAGTGATGAGGCCACATTCAAATTAAATGGTTCGATTAACAGACACAAATGCACCTACTGGGGACCTGAGAATAACACATGGTAGTGTGGAGGTGCCCCATCTTTCTTCTTTTATGGGGCTTGTCGAGGTACGTGGTCTTCCGGAACGCTTCTTATGGATGTCCTGAACATTTCCATCAGCTTCAAACTTATCTCTAATTCAAGTGATGGTAACTCGTGTTGGTGGTTCTTTGTTAAACTCCCTCCCACATATATATGTGCGCACATCTATATATACACACACACATATACAGTGGGGCAAAAAAGTATTTAGTCAGTCACCAATAGTGCAAGTTCCACCACTGAAAAAGATGAGAGGCGTCTGTAATTTACATCATAGGTAGACCTTAACTATGAGAGACAAAATCGGTGGAGCGGGTTTTGCGTGATTGACCGCCAAACCCACAAACATTTCACAATTATAATATACTAGCTGGTACCCGCGACTTCGTCTGCGGTGATTGTAGAAGTGGGTATATACAGGCGCGGGTAAGGTTTTCGTACTGTGTATAAGGTATGGGATATGAAATGTAAGTTTGTATCTTGTTTTTACTGTAATTCAGAGAATACGTGAGACTTTTGTGTTGAAGTTAATTTGTATTTCAGCTGCTATACGGTGTTGTGAGAAACTTTACATAGTGACTTTGGGACAGAAGTATTTGAAGTTAACCCTTTCCCGTATGGCATTTTTTGATTTTCGTTTTTCGTTTTTGACTCCCCTCCTTCTAAACCTCATAACTTTTTTATTTCTCCGCTCCCAGAGTCATATGAGGTCTTAATTTTTCCTGGGACAAATTTTTCTTCATGATGCCACCATTGTTTATTCTATATAATGTACTGGGAAGCAGGGAAAAAATTCTGAATGGGGTGGATTTGACGAAAAAATGCATTTCTGCGACTTTCTTACGGGCTTTGGTTTTACAGCGTTCACTGTGCAACCAAAATGACATATCCCCTGTATTCTGTGTTTTGTTACGATGCTGGGGATACCAAATTTATATGGTTTTATTTACTTTTTGACCCTTTAAAAAAATCCAAAACTGTGTTAAATTTTTTTTTTTTTTTTGAAAAGTCTCCATATTCCGACAGCCGTAACTTTTTTTATACGTCCGTGTACGGGGATGCATATGGCGTCTTTTTTTGCGGGATCAGGGGGTACTTTTTAGTTCTACCATTTTCGGGAAATGTTATTGCTTTGATCACTTTTTATTCAAATTTTTATCAGAATCAAAACAGTGAAAAAACGGCGGTTTGGCACTTTTGACCATTTTTCCCGCTACGACGTTTACCGAACAGGAAAAATATTTGTATAGCTTTGTAGAGCGGGCGATTTCGGACGCGGGGATACCTAACATGTATGTGTTTCACAGTTTTTAACTATTTTTATATGTGTTCTAGGGAAAGGGGGGTGATTTGAATTTTTAATCCTTTTTATTTGTTTTTATATTTTTTTTAACCTTTTTTTAACCTTTTTTTTTTTTGCATTTATTAGACCTCCTAGGGGTATTGACATGGGTGGGCGGTGTCGCGGATTGTCAGAGCGGTGGGGGTCGGCAAACATGGCTGCTCCGGAGCGTTAAAGAGAACCTCCTGGAGTATCGTTAAGGTGAGGGGCAAAGTGGTAAAGTATATGTATATGAGATTGTGTGGGTTTAGGGGCTAGGCTGTAGAGGGCAATATGAATTTTGTGGCTTGCTATGGTCCAAAGTGTGTGAGATTGCAGAGATGGTGGTGTGAGTTTGGGTTTTGTGGGGGTCCTGGCACAAACGTATGTGCGCTATTGTGACGAAAAGTAGCCTATTGCGCAATCGGGTGTATTAACTGTGTTTGTGGAAACTTTCAGCCAAATCGGTCGAGCGGGTTTTGTGTGATTGAGTAACAAATATCCAAACAAACAAACCCACAAACATCCAAACTCACAAACTTTCACAGGATGTATCTATGTCCAGGAATGTGTATTTCCTGTATTCTTATTGATAATCATATACATATACAATGTCTCTCTTGGCCAGTTATGGCTCCTTCCTATAGACACTCCACTCTAGCTGCTCCTGTAGTGAGGTGACTAGATTGGAGTTTCTGGCGGCAGCTCCTATTAGCAACTCCATTCTAGTCACTTCAGTACTGAACAGTCTACATTGGAGTTGATTCTAGTAGTTCCTGCCTCCAGCAACTCCAATCTAGTCACCTCACTAGTGAATTGTCTAGAATGGAGTTGCTCCTGGTAGGTCCTCCCTACAGTAACTCCATTCTAGCCCGTTCACTAGTGAGGTGACTAGATTGGAGTTGCTGGAGGGAGGACCTACCAGGAGCAACTCCATTCTAGACGCAACCATGCTGCTGCTGATGATGATGACTCCGCTTCCTGTTTGCTTCACACACATAGGAAATAATAGGAGAGAGGAGGCTGCTGGGAACTTCCTGAGCTGGCTGGAAGCTCATTAGCATATGAATAAAAACGGACTTATTCAGACACCACTGAGGCAATCTACATACTAAAGGTAAGTGTGGAATAGCATTTCTAAAGCCTATGCAAGCATGTGTTTAGATAAAAATGACTTTTCCCAGTGATAGAGCCCCTTTAAACACACTCAGAAGCTGGGTGTATATGCCAATAGCAAGAAATTAAGGGTGTATGTAGGCCCCAATTTATTTGGTGGAATTAACACTCAGAACCTGGGTGTTTATGCCAATATCAACAAATTAAGGGGGGATGCAGGCCCCAATATATTTGGGGAATTAACACTCAGAAACTGGCACTATATGCCAATAGCAACAATTGAGGGTGGTATGAAGGCCCCAATATATTTGGGGAATTTACAGTCAGAAACTGGCACTATAAGCCAATAGCAACAATTGAGGGTGGTATGAAGGCCCCAATATATTTGGGGAATTAACACTCAGTAACTGGCACTATATGCCAATAGCAACAAATGAAGGGTGTATGTAGCCTCAATTTTATTGTTGGGGGATTACACACAGTGTATTCAAGTTAGTTTCAGGGGTGGGGGTGCACACTGTTGGAACGTGTATTGGGGGTATATAGGGTATATGGGAATACACTTTCAGTGTATCCCACTCAGGATCATCTACACTGTGGAAAGATGGGTTGCGCAGATACAGCCTGTCAATGCCACGTTAC
This sequence comes from Leptodactylus fuscus, assembly GCF_031893055.1. Lineage (NCBI taxonomy): Eukaryota > Metazoa > Chordata > Amphibia > Anura > Leptodactylidae > Leptodactylus > Leptodactylus fuscus. The sequence goes on along the minus strand of NC_134268.1, from coordinate 75,390,024 downwards.
TGTGATGGACACTGACAAGACACTGGAATGTAGCTCTTAAAAGAGCTGTTGGTTTTCTTCTTCTCCTTCCTATCCTATCCCTGCCTACCAGAATCTAATTCCTAACTCTATGGCCGCAGACCTCTGTCTGTGACCAAGTGTAAGCTCAGAATGATGCGAAGCTGGGCGGCGCTGTTCTTATGAATCAGAGGTCACATGTTTTCGGCAGCCAATGGCATTTTCCTATTTTTTTTCAAGGTCACTGTTGTCGTACTTCCTGTCCCAGGGAAGGTGGGAGGGGAATTGAGTTTTCGCTCACTTTACCATGCGGTGTTCGATTCAAATCGAACATCGCAAACAGCATGATACAGTTAGGGCCAGAAATATTTGGACAGTGACACGTTTTGTTATTTTAGCTGTTTACTAAAACATGTTCAGAAATACAATTATATATATAATATGGGCTGAAAGTGCACACTCCCAGATGCAATATGAGAGTTTCCACATCCAATTCGGAGAAAGGGTTTAGGAATCATAGCTCTGTAATGCATAGCCTCCTCTTTTTCAAGGGACCAAAAGTAATTGGACAATGGACTCTAAGGGCTGCAATTAACTCTGAAGGCGTCTCCCTCGTAAACCTGTAATCAATGAAGTAGTTAAAAGGTCTGGGGTTGATTCCAGGTGTGTGGTTTTGCATTTGGAAGCTGTTGCTGTGACTAGACAACATGCGGTCAAAGGAACTCTCAATTGAGGTGAAGCAGAACATCCTGAGGCTGAAAAAAAAAGAAAAAATCCATCAGAGAGATAGCAGACATGCTTGGAGTAGCAAAATCAACAGTCGGGTACATTCTAAGAAAAAAGGAATTGACTGGTGAGCTTGGGAACTCAAAAAGGCCTGGGCGTCCACGGATGACAATAGTGGTGGATGATCGCCGCATACTTTCTTTGGTCAAGAAGAACCCGTTCACAACATCAACTGAAGTCCAGAACACTCTCAGTGAAGTAGGTGTATCTGTCTCTAAGTCAACAGTAAAGAGAAGACTCCATGAAAGTAAATACAAAGGGTTCACATCTAGATGCAAACCATTCATCAATTCCAAAAATAGACAGAGTTAAATTTGCTGAAAAACACCTCAAGAAGCCAGCTCAGTTTTGGAAAAGTATTCTATGGACAGATGAGACAAAGATCAACCTGTACCAGAATGATGGGAAGAAAAAAGTTTGGAGAAGGGAACGGCACATGATCCAAGGCACACCACATCCTCTGTAAAACATGGTGGAGGCAACGTGATGGCATGGGCATGCATGGCTTTCAATGGCACTGGGTCACTTGTGTTTAATGATGACATAACAGCAGACAAGAGTAGCCGGATGAATTCTGAAGTGTACCGGGATATACTTTCAGCCCAGATTCAGCCAAATGCTGCCAAGTTGATCGGACGGCGCTTCATAGTACAGATGGACAATGACCCCAAGCATACAGCCAAAGCTACCCAGGAGTTCATGAGTGCAAAAAAGTGGAACATTCTGCAATGGCCAAGTCAATCACCAGATCTTAACCCAATTGAGCTTGCATTTCACTTGCTCAAATCCAGACTTAAGGCGGAAAGACCCACAAACAAGCAAGACCTGAAGGCTGCGGCTGTAAAGGCCTGGCAAAGCATTAAGAAGGAGGAAACCCAGCGTTTGGTGATGTCCATGGGTTCCAGACTTAAGGCCTCCAAAGGATTCGCAACAAAATATTGAAAAAAAAAATATTTTGTTTGGGTTATGTTTATTTGTCCAATTACTTTTGAGCTCCCAAAATGTGGAGTGTTTGTAAAGAAATGTGTACAATTCCTACATTTTCTATCAGATATTTTTGTTCAACCCTTCAAATTAAACGTTACAATCTGCACTTGAATTCTGTTGTAGAGGTTTCATTTCAAAACCAATGTGGTGGCATGCAGAGCCCAACTCGTGAAAATTGTGTCACTGTCCAAATATTTCTGGCCCTAACTGTATCTGATCGAACATGTGTTCGATAGAACACTGTTCGCTCATCTCTATTAGAGACACTTAATATAGAATTCTTAACCCCTTAAGGACCAGGCCATTTTTTGGTTTCGCATTTTCGTTTTTCCCTCCTCACATTTCAAGAGCCATAACTTTTTCATTTTTCAGTTCACAGAGTCACATGATGGCTTATTGTTTGCGGGACAAATTGTACTTTGTAATGGCACCATTCAATATGCTGTGCAATGTACTGGGAAGCTGGAAAAAAATTCAGAATGAGGTGCAATTGGAGAAACAATGCATTTGCGCCATTTTCTTATGGGTTTAATTTTTACAGTGTTCACTGTTTGGTACAAATGACATGTTACCTGTGTTCTACGTGTCAGTACGAACGCGGTGATACCAAATTTATATAGTATTTGAAATGTTTTGATACTTTTAAAAAAATGATAAACTTTGCAAAATAGAAAAAAAAATTGTGTCATCATGTTCTAACACCTGTAACTTTTTCATATTTCCATGTATGGATCTGGTTGTGGTGTCTTTTTATGCGGGACAAGATGACGTTTCTATTGATACCATTTGGGGAAAGATCTGATGGTTTGATCACTTTTTATTCAATTTTTTATAGGAGGCAAAGTGTTGAAAAAAACGCTTTTTGGCTGTTTTTATTTTTTTTGCCGCTACGCCGTTCGCAGTACGGGATAAATGTTTTAATATTCTAATAGTTCGGGCATTTTGGAGCGCGGGGATACCTAATATGTTTATGTTTAATGTTCTTTAATTACTTTTATAGCTAATCTAGGGAAAGGGGGGTGATTTGAACTTTTATATTTTTTTTATTTTTTTAATACTTTTAAAAACTTTTTTTTTTCTTCTGTTACATTTATGATCAGACCCCTTAGGTACCTTGAAACCTAGGGGGTCTGATCGCTCATACTATTCACTGCAATACTACAGTATTGCAGTGAATAGGAAAATCGCAGCACTTCTATTAGACGATGCCTCTGGCCTCTGGCATCGTCTAATAGATCTCGTGCAGAGACAAGCCTGGAAGCCTTCAATAGGCTTCCGGCTGTCATAGCAACCGATCACCGCCCTCATGTGACGTTCAGGAGGGCGGTGATCGGCGAAACATGGCGGCGCCCGTGCCGCCGGCGCCGTTTACACACTGCGGTCACGTTTGACCGCAGTGTGTAAAGGGTTAACAGCAGCGATCGGCTCGGGCACCGACCGCTGCTGTTATTGGCAGGTCCTGGCTGTATTATACAGCCGGCATCTGCCGTGTATGGAGCGAGCTCAGCGTGTGAGCTCGCTCCATACATCCCCATGCGACCCATGACGTACAGTTATGTACGACCTCATCTCAAAACAATAACATGGTGTAAATTATCTTATAGTGTTATCAGGCATTAAAGGGGTATTCCCACGTCGCATACTTACCGGTCTTCGTTTCTGTGAATTCTTCTGTCTTCCGGCTTTGTCTCGTCATTGGTGGGCGGGGTCACATATGCAAAGCCAAGCGGCGAGATGCCGCCGGCCCTGCGTGCGCGCTCATAGACCGTCTAGCCTTGTGAAGGCTAGACTGGTGTATGAGCGCGCAAGCTTGGCTTTGCATATGTGACCCCGAGCGGAATAACAACATCGCTTCTGCCGCTGCTGGCTTCATGCAGGGCAGAAGCATAGCGATGTTGCTGGCTCACCTGTGCCAGCGTAGTCCCCAGCATCCGCCTCTCTATTACAGCGGATGCTGGGAGTGTTAGACGCTGGCACAGGTGAAGCCAGCAACATTGCTATGCTTCTGCCCTGCATGAAGCAAGCAGAAGCGATGCTGTTATTCCGCTCCTCCGCCCCTCCCCCCCCCGCCCCGGAATAGCAGCATTGCTTCTGCTTGCTTCATGCAGGGCAGAAGCATAGCGATGTTGCTGGCTTCACCTGTGCCAGCGTCTAACAGTGTATCAGTGTATTGGCGGCCCCTTCCCCCAAAGAATAAACTACCCCACCCCCTTCAGGCTCGCTCCCGTGCACTTAGCCCCTCCTCCCTCCCCCTGAGAGCAGGCTGACACATCACTTGACTCAGGAGCAGCTAGGTCAGGGCTGTGGACACAAAAAAAATGAATAAAGTGATATAGTGGACAAACAAAGCAGTTTTGCTGAAGCAATGTATTTAGGAAAAGTCTTACATTCACATTTACAAGCATTATAGATAGGATCCTTGTGACGGGACAACCCCTTTAAGATGATATTTGTGCAACAAAAAAAACCTGCAATGAAAAAAGTTGTGTTTTGCAGTGTGGGACCTTAATGGACTACCTGGGTGGAACACGGGTGGAGAGCGGCGAATGGTTGATTTTTTTGTTGTTATTTGGAAAAACTTAAATAAAAATTATTTGACCCAAAAAAAGAATCTGCTTGGAGAAGATAATAGATTCTCCTTAAACATAAATGATCCCAAAAAAACAAGTTTTACACTGACGCTTGGGTGGTACAATAATGTCACTAGTCCCACGTTTGTCAGTCTTTGTTGCATTTGTTGCCAGTGTTTTAAATATATTTTCGTTCATGTCATATTTTGTTTCCAAAAAGGATAAAGAAAAGCCACATGTGAACTTACCCTACAGAAAGTCTGCTGCAAAGTTTATACTTAAATCCGTTTAGTGCCAGAAAAATTTGCTCACATTTGCCAGAATTTATTTTTTACAATGATAACGCAAGAAGCGTGCAGCAACATACATGTGTGTGGGACGGGCAGGACTGGACTCGGATTTGTGACGCATATGTGACTTCGCAAAATATCAAGTGATAAATTGCCAAACTCTGCCCTCTGTATTAGACAAGGTGTAAGTAACGTGAACATCAATGAGTAAAAAGGAAATAATCTGTCATAAATGAATCAAAACAGGCACAAGAATAAAAGTGGAAAAGAGGCCTGTAATTTTACAAAAATCCATAATCAATGTGCCCCAGGTATATAGGAAATTATATTGGCAGAAACGGTGCACACATATGCCGTGAACACCACACACTAGATTCACAAAAATAATTTGTCAATTCTAGGCATGTTCTAGCTGTACAGCTTCATACTTGCATATTGCAAAGGTTGAGGAATAGCTCCCCCTGCTGTCCGTACTAGGAAAGCCACATTATATAGTATATTTTTAAAGCATTTTCCATTAGGAAACACAGTACATAAGAAGCATAGATCTTAGTTATAAATGTACTTAACAGACAAGTGCACTGATCAAATTAAGGCTGAAACCCCATGTTGCAAATAGTAGCAATTTGGCCAAGGCCGAAACACAGCATAAAGAAGCGCTGTATTTAACATTACCTACAAAGTGGATGGGATTCTGGCTAATCCATTTCCCACATTGCAGAAAAAAATCTGCAATGGAAAAGTTGTGTTTTCAAAAATCAAAGCATGTAAATTACACCTGAGGAAATGCTGCGGCTTTACATATATAGGTATAATAGGGGCAGAGAGTCCGCAGAGGAAAACTCTGCAAATCACAATGAAAAACTTTTTTTTTTTGCAACACTTCACTATGTGGGGCCTTAGCCTAAAACTTTTTTTCCTCCAGAAACAGTGCCACACTGATACACGGTCTATATCTGGTGGCAACGCCCCATTCAAGTGAATAGCAATACCACACACAACAGATATATGGGTAGAAGCATTGGTATGTGTAGAACTCAGCTTTTCTTTTAAAATATTTTCAAGTAATGGTTATGCAGGGAAATACAGTATATTTTAGCAGTGCATTCCCTGCATTGGATAAGCTTACCGTATATACTCGAGTATAAGCCAAATTTTTCAGCCCAGTTTTTGTGTTGAAAAAGCCCCCTCGGCTTATATTTGAGTCAGCAAAAAAAAAAAAAAAAATTTTTTTTTTTGTTTTTTAGGAGGGGGGGGGGGGGGTCTATGACCAGCCACAATATTAATGTATAGAATCTCCCATAAAATAGTGCAACAAAAAAAACAAAAAAAAACCCAAACATTAAAAAAAAAAAAAAAAAGTTCTAAATCACTCCTTTCCCTAGAATACATACAAAAGTAAAAAAAATGACTGTGAAACACATTATACACATTAGGAATCCCTGTGTCTGAAAGTGCCCGGTCTACTGAATATAGGGTATCTGCAGTGTTCCGCTGAGAAGGGGTTAATAGGAGCACTGCAGATACCCTATATTCAGCAAGACTGAATTCCAAGTGCGGGAAGAAAAACAGTCCTCAAGCTCAGGGAAGGGGCAGACAGACAATCAAAACACCCCCTCCCCTTTCCCAGCATCCAACATCTACTGCACCCCAAAACTCCGACTATTTAAATTTTTGAAATTTTCCAGTAGCTTCTGCATTTCCTCCCTAGGCTTATACTCGAGTCAATAAGTTTTCCCAGTTTTTTGTGGTAAAATTAGGGGGGTCGGCTTATATTCCATTCGGCTTATATTCGAGTATATACGGTACTTACTAAAATATACGCAGGTCCTTCAAAGCTCCAATGATTTACAGAGTACAATGGGGTGTTGGAAGTCTGTGTCCATAATTCCACTCTACCCATGATGTATACAATAAGATGCAATTAAATACCATCCCCCACCCTCACTAGGAACTTGGTCAATTCTACTAGCAAAATAGGAATCCCGCCATGAAAAGCTTCCAATACCATGCCAAATAAACAGAGGCCATGATTGGAAGAACCTCCTTGGATTGTTTGCAGCCAATCCAGATGGAATAAATGTTCCACTTTTGCATTAATTAATGCTAGACATGGGGGTTGGGTTTGCCCAATGACGTACACCACTCTTTCTTGTGGCACTAGCCCCTATTACCATAGTACATCTGGCTTTACAGAATAGGGATCTTTATCTGCAATAGTAGTAAAGATCGCCACTTGGAAGCCAGTTAACGTAACATTAAAGGGATTCTACCATTAAACTACCTTTTTTTTTTAATGAACACGTCGGAATAGCCTTAAGAAAGGCTATTCGTTTCCTACCTTTAGACGTGGTCTCCGCCGCGCCGTTCCGTAGAAATACCGGTTTTAACCGGTATGCAAATGAGCTCTCTGCAGCAATGAGGGCGGGCCCCAGCGCTGAAAGGCCGATGAGCGCATCCCCATTGCTGCCCGAGAGCTCTTTCCTGCGCCGCCTCCTTCTGCAGCAACTCCGCCTCTTCTGGCTTCTCTTACTCTTGTAGTTCTATACACAAGCATAGAGAGGCCACCCCAAAATTTTGGGGTAGCCGCTCTTGCAGTTCAATACAGGAGCTGGCCGGCGGCCATTTTGGGGTGGCCTCTCTATGCTCGTGTATAGAACTACAAGAGCAAAAGAAGCCATAAGAGGCGGAGTTGCTGCAGAACAAGGAGGCGTCACAGGAAAGAGCTCTGGGCAGCAATGGGGATGCGCTCATCAGTGTTTCAGCGCTGGGGCCCGCCCTCATTGCTGCGGAGAGCTCATTTGCATACCGGTTAAAACCAGTATTTCTACGGAACGGCGCGACGGAGACCAAGTCTAAAGGTAGGAGACGAATAGCCTTTCTTAAGGCTATTCTGACATGTTCATTAGAAAAAAAGGTAATTTTAATGGTAGAATCCCTTTAAAGTTATGAGTGAGAAAGTCACAAACTGAATTCCATACATCTCATGAATATGTGCAATCCTAGAAATGATGGTAGATGTCCAAATTAAGTTGGTGACAATTAGCACAGGAATATGAGGAGTTATTGACTGTAGGACAGATTGATATACACTCTGTCAACGATCAAGAGCCATATCTTAATGAGTACTGAGATATATTTATTGAAGCTAATAGTGGCATTTAACAAATCTTTTGTTGAAAGAAGTGACGACCATTTGGCAGCTCCTGTTAACACTATGGACCTGGCCACACAGTTCCTAATGATGCTAACCAGATATAAAAGTGTATGGTAAAGTATTGGATATCTCACTTGTTTCCTCAGCCAGGCACGGTAGCAGAAATCCAGAAGGATATACACTCACCGGCCACTTTATTAGGTACACCATGCTAGTAACGGGTTGGACCCCCTTTTGCCTTCAGAACTGCCTCAATTCTTCATGGCATAGATTCAACAAGGTGCTGGAAGCATTCCTCAGAGATTTTGGTCCATATTGACATGATGGCATCACACAGTTGCCGCAGATTTGTCGGCTGCACATCCATGATGCGAATCTCCCGTTCCACCACATCCCAAAGATGCTCTATTGGATTGAGATCTGGTGACTGTGGAGGCCATTGGAGTACAGTGAACTTATTGTCATGTTCAAGAAACCAGTCTGAGATGATTCCAGCTTTATGACATGGCGCATTATCCTGCTGAAAGTAGCCATCAGATGTTGGGTACATTGTGGTCATAAAGGGATGGACATGGTCAGCCACAATACTCAGGTAGGCTTTGGCGTTGCAACGATGCTCAATTGGTACCAAGGGGCCCAAAGAGTGCCAAGAAAATATTCCCCACACCATGACACCACCACCACCAGCCTGAACCGTTGATACAAGGCAGGATGGATCCATGCTTTCATGTTGTTGACGCCAAATTCTGACCCTACCATCCGAATGTCGCAGCAGAAATCGAGACTCATCAGACCAGGCAACGTTTTTCCAATCTTCAATTGTCCAATTTCGATGAGCTTGTGCAAATTGTAGCCTCAGTTTCCTGTTCTTAGCTGAAAGGAGTGGCACCCGGTGTGGTCTTCTGCTGCTGTAGCCCATCTGCCTCAAAGTTCGACGTACTGTGCGTTCAGAGATGCTCTTCTGGCTACCTTGGTTGTAACGGGTGGCTATTTGAGTCACTGTTGCCTTTCTATCAGCTCGAACCAGTCTGGCCATTCTCCTCTGACCTCTGGCATCAACAACACATTTCCGCCCACAGAACTGCCGCTCACTGGATGTTTTTTCTTTTTCGGACCATTCTCTGTAAACCCTAGAGATGGTTGTGCGTGAAAATCCCAGTAGATCAGCAGTTTCTGAAATACTCAGACCAGCCCTTCTGGCACCAACAACCATGCCACGTTCAAAGGCACTCAAATCACCTTTCTTCCCCATACTGATGCTCGGTTTGAACTGCAGGAGATTGTCTTGACCATGTCTACATGCCTAAATGCACTGAGTTGCCGTCATGTGATTGGCTGATTAGAAATTAAGTGTTAACGAGCAGTTGGACAGGTGTACCTAATAAAGTGGCCGGTGAGTGTATGTTGCTTTAGCAGAACATATTCTGTTAGGGCTTGTTACTTAAGTTACAGGGGCTGTATTTTGTGGACTGGAGGACAGGTTGGCAGTGGGAGTCTTCTGGTAAAAAGGAGGGTTGACAAGTTTTACAGCCTGAGAGCGAGCTCCTTGGACTGGACGTTTGTACAGTTTGCTATGGCGTTTGCTGACACATTTTTGGACCTGCACTAGGTTAGGGAGGCATGCTGCTGTTTAGTTAGAGCCAGGCAGACTTAGGCTTTTATTTTGATGTACCTAAATGAAACCACAGAACCTAAATAAAACCACAATTGGAGTTTGAAACCCACTGCCTGTGTGAACTCTGTCATTGCCGACCCCCATATTTATTTCATACATAGCTCACATAAGTCACCTTAGAGTGAGGGCTTTTGAAAAGAAGTTCTAACTTCTGTTCTAGAGAAGAGATAGGAACATAAGAAGAGTACCTGTTAAAGGAAAGCCAAAAGGAGTGATGAGATTGATGGAACTTCTGTATCTGACACCATGCTTGAACTACAGACCGTAATGGCCGATATAGCTGCAACACGGTCAGTACTAAGGTGTAATCAAACTTCCAATCTAAGGGTGAATTCACACTGAGTAAACGCTAGCTTATTCTGAACGTAAAACACGTTCAGAATAAGCGGCGTCTAAAGCAGCTCCATTCATTTCTATGGGAGCCGGCATACGAGCGCTCCCCATAGAAATGAATGGGCTGCTTCTTTCACTCCGTGCAGTCCCATTGAAGTGAATGGGGAGTGCCGGCGTGTACGCTCCGGCATGAGCAGAGCTTGCCGTATACGCCGGCACTCCCCATTCACTTCAATGGGACTGCACGGAGTGAAAGAAGCAGCCCATTCATTTCTATGGGGAGCGCTCGTATCCCCGCTCCCATAGAAATGAATGGAGCTGCTTTAGACGCCGCTTATTCTGAACGTGTTTTACGTTCAGAATAAGCTAGCGTTTACTCAGTGTGAATTCACCCTAACTGGCTTTCAACAATTCCTGTCCTGCAAGACATTGGTGAAGTGTGAGGACGCTGGGAGATACAATCGGAAATTAGGTAAATTAATTCCTCCCTCCGCCTTATATTGTTGTAGCTTATATAAATAGACCAGACCCCTTTCCACATGAACAATTGAACATGTTTAACCGTAAGTTTTACATCAAAAGGTTTTAATAACACAACAACAATCTGCAAGATGAAGAGGAGTTTGGGGAAGAATATCAGTTTAATTAGAAGTCAAAGACAAGGCCAAAGGAATAAGGAACAAAGACAAGGGAATAAGAGAAAAAAAAAAGTGTTTCCATTGGGCTGATGATGATATTACCTGGCCAATGACAGGAGTGAGATACATATAACAGAGTCAATGATGGTAACAAATCTTAAGGAGGTAGTTTGCCACCTAAATAGAAAGGTGTCATGTCAGCCTCCTTTAAGGAGAGCAAAATATTGGCAATGCTTAATAAATAAGGCAGCATATACCAGTACTTTAATCTCATAGGAGCCATTAAACATCCCAGAGAATGTCAGTAATTTTCTCAGAATCGAAGCAAGGGGCAATATTAAAGGGGACAATGGACATCCCTATACCGATGGTAAGGACCTAGAAGCAAGACCATATAACCATACTGAAGACGCAGCATCTTGATAGAGAGATTGTAAGGTATATTACTTCTGTCCCAAAATGTCTAAACTTAAAAGTGCGCATTAAATGCGTCCAACCAACTATCAAATGTTTTGTCAGCATCAAAGCTTAACAGAATTGCTTTCTTTCATTTCTGGGAGAGAATAGAGGATATTGCCAAGATTGTAGACCTAATATTATAAGTTATTGATTTGCTATGAACAAATCCTATCTGGCAAGGTGTGTGACAATCGAGAGGCAGCAATTGTAATGGGCAGGCCAAAATCTTGGTGTATAACTTAAAATCTCAATTAAAAAGTGATATGGTTCTATAGGAAGTGAGAGACTCTGGGTCTAAGCAGAGTTAACTAAGGGTAAGTTCACACGGAGGAAAGTGGAGCGCAAGATGACGCGCTCAAAATGCTCCCATTCATTTCAATGGGAGTTAGGAGCGTATACGCCACCTTGTTCTGCGGCCGTGATTTCGCATCTGCAAAATCATGGCCGCAAAATAACGCGGCGTATACGCTCCTAACTCCCATTGAAATGAATGGGAGCATTTTGAGCGTGTCATCTGCCGACACGTGTATACGTGCCAGATTGCGCTACACTTTCCTCCGTGTGAACTCCCCCTAAGAGGGTGGATCTAGTATACAAAATATTCTGAGCTTTAATAAGAGAGTCTTCAATGTCTGGTGTCCCAGCAGGAGAATTACCTGTTAGCCCGTCACTGAGATACCCATGAAGGTGCATAAAACACAAGTGAAATCCCATACAGCGGGAATTATAAATATTTAATAGCCATGTCACAATTACTTCCAGTAATTTACAGGAAAACACATTTGTACAAACAGAATAATTAAACTGAAACAACCAGTCAGTTGGCAATGACAAAGTAACGTTACATGCTACAACCATTTCGTCTAGATACGAGGCTAGCTGTGCAGTATAGGGGAATAATATTGATCCATATCCATTTCATATGTATTTTCATCAGTGAAGCTTTTGCACAGATAGAATGTGGTAGAAGTAGAAATTCTTTTTTCACGATAATGCCATGAAACAAAGCAAATCTTTCGACATCTCATATAATATCTGCCATGGTGTATGCTGTAGATATAAGGGATGGACTTGATCTCAGAAATGCTTGTGTTGCAGCCATGACAAGACGGACAATCCTAACAGAGACCTCCAGCATATTCATCATCCTCTTCTTCGACCTGAGAGCCGCCCTGAGCTGGCTGTGATACACCATTCTGTGAAGTTGCTGGAGATTTCTTTTTAGTGCCACCTCCTGGAACAACCAAGCTCAACGCCAACTTGGCATACTATGACGACACAAAGAAAAGGTTAAAATGGGACTAAAAAGTTGCTGTGTACATCTTTCTATCAGGAATATCAAATCTTAGTTTGTAAAAAAAAAAAATTTTCAAAGTTTTGTGAGACGTCTATAAAGGAAATTTCTCTGCTTTGTGCTTGAAATTTACACTATTGTAAAATGTCTATCATTCAGAACAGAAAATAGGGAAACATTTATTAAGGCTGGTGTTGCCTACACCAGTCTAGATCAATTTCCCTGCTGGCACAAGATCTCAACAGGTGTTATGCGTAAGAGGTGGTAGATTTCAGCTATAACTTATGTCAGGGCTGATATGTCCTCAACCTTGATCCCAGTCCTCCTCAATGTCTAAAAAGGGATTCTATCATACAAACACTTTTTTTCTTAGTAACACGTTGGAATCGCCTTAAGAAAGGCTATTAGTCTCCTACCTTTCTTTGTCTTCTCCGTGCCAGTTTTTGTTGGTATGCAAATTAGTTCTCTCGTATCACTGGGGGTGGGCCCCAGCGCTCAAACAGCACTGGGGGAGTCCCTAATGCTGCCAGAGAACTCTCTCCAGCGCCGCCTCCATCTTCAACAGCAACCACATCTTCTGTGTCTTCTTCCGGCGCAGGTCTCAGACTTCTAGGGCTCGAGCCTAGCAGACTGCGCATTTCCACAGACCACGAGAAAATGGCCGCTTACAATACTGGGTAAGCGGCCATTTTCTCGTGGCCTGTGGAAATGCGCAGTCTGCTCTGCCCGAAGTCTAGAAGTTACAAGCCACCGCCGGAAGAAGAGGACGTTCCTGACAAAGATGGAGGCGACGCTGGAGAGAGTTCTCTGGCAGAATTGGGGACGCCCCCAGTGCTGCGAAAGAACCAATTTGCATACTGACAAGAACTGGGATTCCTACGGAACGGCGGTGCGGAGAAGACAATGAAAGGTAGGAGACGAATAGTCTTTCTTAAGGCTATTCCGACATGTTACTAAGAAAAAAAATGTGTTTGTACGATAGGATCCCTTTAATAAGTGGAGATCAAGAGCTATACGCCAAAGATACGCCATTTCTAAACCAGGTTTAGTAAAAGCGTACATTCCTTAGTAAATTCCCACACACACCACTGTTCACTGGGACAAGACACATTACTTGGACATTCCAAAAAAAATATTTGAGGAACAAGGGCGCCATAAAAATTTGCTATGTTTATTGTTATATTTTAATAATTATCTTTTGAAGCTAAAAATTTGTCAAGTTTTGTGTGATCTTACTGAAAAAAAAAAAGAATTTTTTATTTTAATTCGCTTCGTAAACCACCTTAAGTTGTTGGGTCTCAGAAACAAGTCCCAACCTACATTCGTTGCACTTACGTCATTATCCATGTATTTAAAGAGGGGAGAGTTGCAGACGTCATAAGCCTGGTCCTGGTCTTGCTGATCATATGCTTCTAGTAGCTGCTCCAGGGCAGTACAGTCCTCGCTACCACTAAAACCTGGAATACTTAAAGAACAAACAAACATAGGTATGAATCTTAAAGCGGCTGTTCAATTACTACTGAATCATGTCTGATGGACGTGGCACATTAAAGGGCTTGTCCAGTTTTAGACCAATATTAAGAGACACATTTTATTGTTTGTATAACAAAAACATATGTGAACATTAATATTGCTGTTTTACATTATTGGAGCAGGTTTCTGTATATTCAGCTTATTATTATTATATGCTTGCACAGAGAATTTGGTAGAGTGATAGTGAAGGTAATTCCTCAGTTTTAACCGCAAACTCATGCAGCCAATATACACTATGGAGAGTAGGGTTAAAGGGAGTCAGTCACCAGAGCCCAGCGTTTAAACCTAGCTCCGCACATAGATAGGTGAGGGTCATCTAAATCAGTATTTTTGCCCTTGTAAATCGGTGCCTCCATTGCCAAGATATCACCATCAATATGCAAATTAACTCTTGGAGCAATAAGGGTGCTGCAGTTGCTCCAAAGAGGTAAGCAGCAACATTCTAGTTTCACCAAAGAGCTCATTTGCCTACTGACAAAGACCACAAGATCTCGCCAATAGAGGCTCCAATTCACAGAGGGAAATACCGTTTGATTTAGGTGTCCCTGACCTATCTATATTTGGGGCTGGGTTGATAAGCTGTGTTCTGGTGGCAGTTTCACTTTAAGGCTAAGGCCCCACAGGCCGTAATCGCAGCGCTAAAGCGCTGCGGAAAGAACCGCGGCGTGAACACATCGCGGTTCCTTGCGCAGCGCTTTGAAGAGAAAGTTCACAGAGTTTTCCTCTGCGGACTTTCTCTTAACATTATATCTACGGGAAAGCCGCCGGTGTTTCCGTAGATATAATTACCACATGGAAAAAGCACAAGCTAATGCAAGAAGACAATAATCAACCAATATATATAAAAAATATATCAAATATTTTATTACACATTAAATAGCAGATTATTATTAAAAACAATAATGTACAGCAGGGCAGATGGATTTAAGCCAAAGACATACACAGATAGACACATAGAATAAAGAACGTGGGTTCTTATGCTAGACCATGTAAGATGAATAAAGGTAAGTATAGTAGCATAGAATAGCACTTGTATAAATATAGCAAGGCTATAATAGTGCCAACCATAAAATACTGTTGGCAAAAAACACCCCTCCAAAAATATGTCCCTATAGATGTATAACTATATACTAATATTTTGTAATTATAGCATAAATAGCTGAGGACATATAGGAGGAGACAAATACAATATGTAAAGTGTGAGGTAAACTACATAGATATTGCTCCCATCAATAAGGAATATAGATTACATATGTAATCACACTACAATGCAGCCAAAGCTATGTACATACAAAATACAAATAGCTCCTATGAGGCAATCAGCCAAATACCTGAAGTCATGTCTCCAAATAATAAAGGTCAGCTAGCAGCCACGATAGAATACTAACAAATAGGTAGACGGACCACCCCTACGCGTTTCGCCACTACTGTGGCTTCCTCAGGAGGTGACAATACTGTAAGGCAGATAGCGTCTTTATATACCTGTGATGAGTGATATCGGCGCGCCGCAGCTGCGATGGCGTCCCGAGGAGCCGGAAACGTCAGTGCGCATGCGCCGGCAGCGTCGATGACGTGCCGGTCACATGACACACACAACGGACTAGATCACATGATCGGGAGACCAGAGCGCAGCTGGAGCGCGCACCTCATCAAAATAGGTAAGTATAACAATACAAGAACAGAAGAATAGAAAAAAAGAAAGCATGGTGAACAGGATTTTATTAAAACTTAAATGGAGCCTCAGACAGACTTCATATATGGAATATAATTACTATGAGAGTGTTGTATTTTGTATCCGTAGATATAATTGACATGCTGTGATTTGGAAAGCCGCAATGGCTTTGCAAATCGCAGCGTTTCCGCACTGCGTTTTTCTCCGCAAAGTGAGCATGGGATTCGCATGAATCCCATCCCCTTTGCTTGCACTGTAAAACGCCGCGATTTTTCCCGCTGAATCTCCGCTGCGGGCAGCGTTTACATCCCGTGTGGCCCTGGCCTAAAGTCACTTGAGGCAGCCAGACTGAGGACGTACCCTCATATTTGTAACGTGAAATTCTGGGGTCTAACTATATAACATTCAACGCTATAACATATAATGCCAATTCTATAATAATACTGATGATAAGACAGTAACAATCATTTATTCTGACAACCCTGACTCCAACAGGTCCCAAATTACTTTAGTGACCTGAAATAAAGCATCCAGGACTAAAATAAAATATATGTGCATAATGATTAGTAATACTGGTAAGTAAGGGAGCGACCATTGTGACCATTTAAGTGCTATATTAGCAGAAACGTGCCCTATCAATCAACATAACATTTAAAAACTGTCTAAATCAAAAAGACTAGGAAAATGCACATGCAAGAAATGTTCTGGTCTTACACAAAACATCTGACATTGTACTTTAGAAAAGTTGGGAAAGTCATTTAAAGGTTATGGAACATTTTACACCTTTCATGATTTGTCCCTAAGAGCGCTGTAACAAAAGAGATGTTTGTCATTATTAGTGATGCAATCCAGTGGTTTAGTAAATTGTTTTACTGTAGACAAGGTCACACAATTGAGTTCTGATCGATTTCTATACTAAACAATACAAAGTAATTCAATGAAAAAGCTCTTTGCACGAGGGCGCAGCACTTGACAGCCTGTCAGGAAAGGAAGCATGCACCACTTTACTATTAGCAACATGCTTACGCTGCAAAACTCCTTATTGACCGGTCCTACACCCAGCCTAAATCCTATAAAATATAAGAGCCACAATCACGGTACAATAAGTAAATATACTTAGACAAACCTATTAATATAGAGCTTGCGCAGATGCTCAAAGAGGCTTTAGGAGAGTTACCAATCTCATCTGCCTCCTTGAGCTACAGCAATGGCCCTCATGATACAGATACAGATGGGAGGGGTCGATACTCGTAACAACCTTCACACACATCTGCAAACTGCTCTGTGCAAAGGACTGTAGATTCTACACAGCTACATTGCAAGTTTTCTATATACTTGTTTCTACATCTGGTTGCTTTTCTGACTGTGCTCTTTTCCTATGTCATGTCTCAATGGTAGACGCTAGAATGGACTGGGTACCTGCATGTATCTGCCCTTTATTTACAGTCCGCGGTTCCTGGATCTCCTATATGACAGTCACTTGGGCTTTTCTCAGCTATTAGTTTGCTCTTGGCAAACTACAACTCGTGGCACAATTACATGTAAACAAAAGAAACTAGTTATAATGGATTGGGGAGGATGGCAGACTGTTCCTGATTGTAAACGCCATGTGCCTTAGAGACTAATGTAAAATGTGCTGCAGCCATAATAGGGACATTAGCAGCCGAAAAAAATGAAAGGACACGATGTATGAAGGCTGTAGAACATAGAACAGAACAGCCATAGAACAGACTGCCAAGCAAGCACCCTACATATATGGAAACTCAGGGACCCTTAAAAACCTCTGTTTTGTACATAGAAACCAATTAGTTTACAGTTTTTGTAGACCATAAAAAAATGATTTTATTGGCTTCTACAAGGGGCTGGTAAAAAAAAAGAAATGAAAAAACTGCACTTTCAATAATCACAATGTATCACGGTATATAAATTACTAGCTGTTACCCGCGACTTCGTCTGCGGTGATTGTAGCAGTGGGTATATACAGGCGCGGGTAAGGTTTTCGTACTGTGTATAAGGTATGGGATATGAAATGTAAGTTTGTATCTTGTTTTTGCTGTAATTCAGAGAATACGTGAGACTTTTGTGTTGAAGTTACTTTGTATTAGAGCTGCTATATATACGGTGTTGTGAGAAACTTTACATAGTGACTTTGGGACAGAAGTATTTGAAGTTAACCCCTTCCCGCCGATGGCATTTTTTGATTTTGGTTTTTCGTTTTTGACTCCCCTCCTTCTAAACCCCATAACTTTTTTATTTCTCCGCTCCCAGAGTCATATGAGGTCTTAATTTTCCTGGGACAAATTTTTCTTCATGATGCCACCATTATTTATTCTATATAATGTACTGGGAAGCAGGGAAAAATTCAGAATGGGGTGGATTTGAAGAAAAAATGCATTTCTGTGACTTTCTTACGGGCTTTGGTTTTACGGCGTTCACTGTGCAACCAAATTGACCTGTCCCCTGTATTCTGTGTTTCGTTACAATTCCGGGGATACCAAATTTATATGGTTTAATTTACATTTTGACCCCTTTAAAAAATCCAAAACTATGTTAATTTTTTTTTTTTGAAAAGTCGCCATATTCCGACAGCCGTAATTTTTTTTATACGTGCGTGTACGGGGATGTATAGGGCGTCTTTTTTTGCGGGACTGGGTGTACTTTGTAGTTCTACCATTTTCGGGAAATGTTATTGCTTTGATCACTTTTTATTCAAATTTTTATCAGAATCAAAACAGTGAAAAAACGGCGGTTTGGCACTTTTGACCATTTTTCCCGCTACGGCGTTTACCGAACAGGAAAAATAGTTGTATAGCTTTGTAGAGCGGGCGATTTCGGACGTGGGGATACCTAACATGTATGTGGTTCACAGTTTTTAACTACTTTTATATGTGTTCTAGGGAAAGGGGGGTGATTTGAATTTTTAATCCTTTTTATTTGTTTTTATTTTTTTTTTTACTTTTTTTTAAACTTTTTTTTTTTTTTTTGCATTTATTAGACCGCCTAGGGGTATTGACATGGTTGGGCGGTGTCGCAGATTGTCAGAGTGGTGGGGGTCGGCAAACATGGCTGCTCCGGAGCGTTAAAGAGAGCCTCCTGGAGTATCGTTAAGGTGAGGGGCAAAGTGGTAAAGTATATGTATATGTGATTGTGTGGGGTTAGGGGCGAGGCTGTAGAGGGCAATATGAATTTTGTGGCTTGCTATGGTCCAAAGTGTGTGAGATTGCAGAGATGGTGGTGTGAGTTTGGGTTTTGTGGGGGTCCTGGCACAAACGTATGTGCGCTATTGTGACGAAAAGTAGCCTATTGCACAATCGGGTGTATTAACTATGTTTGTGGAAACTTTCAGCCAAATCGGTCGAGCGGGTTTTGCGTGATTGAGGAACAAACATCCGAACATCCAAAACTCACAAACCCACAAACTTTCACATTTATAATATTAATAGAATGTTTTGGTCTATGGTCAAGCTCCTAATAGTTACCATATGGTCAATGTCAGTCACTTGTTGGCCTATAGGCTGCCCAAGACATCATTCACATTAGCATATTTTGGTACAAAACAGTCTCTCTCTGTTTATGTTCAACTCCTGATCTGGACTAAAAATGATGCTGAAAAATATGCAGGTGTGAACAAGGCTTAACAGTAATGATTCCAGAACATTCTGCTTGATTCAATAGGACTTCTGTGTAATAGGAGATTCTGCTTAAGATTAAATACATATTGCCCGTATACAATGTAAATAATCCAGGGTTAGGAGCCTTCCAAAAGGTTCCCTGTAACACAGATCTACTTACCTGTAACTTTCTCTGACACACTTCTCTGCAGCAACATAGTCATTTCTATGAAGATGTACTAGCACTTGGGCGATTGTTTTCTACATAGAACAAGAAATGAAGTTACTTTGATGAAAGGGAAACACTCTGTCAGGCATATACTCGATCGGTCTCTAGAATACACGAATTTCAGTATTTCATGTACAAAAGCTTTTTGTGTTTTACAGTGAAAGCCTGTGTCCTGTTTTTCCCGTCCACCCAGTATTATTGAAACCTCTACTTGAATAGAAAAATAGGGCGTCACAGTGCAGAACTGAGTCTATTGCACTACAGACACGGCTGGCGAACATCAAGCCTCGGCATCTAGATTTTATTCTGATTGTGATGTCGCAGTTCTGAATCAAACACAATGGAATCTGTGATGGAGGTTCCTGACACAGACTCTGATGCAAGTGTGAACAAAGCCTAATTTCAATGAACAGGCCAAATAATATTACCAAGAGAGCCAGCCAGTGAAGAATATGGATCAATATAATACATGCAAATAAAACTCAAGGAACTCCAAGACTGTAATGGACACAAGTGATACTACGTCATACCTTATAACATGTAGGATAATTTTCTATTTCTTTGTACATATTCTTTTCTTTTAGAATGGATACTACAGCTTCATCTAGCCTGAAAGAAAATATAACATGCAGAACATGAGTATATCACTGAACAAATACCAGAATGGACACAAGGTGTCTGTCGGAATTACAAATCAATACATTTGTATTGTACAGATGTCAAGGACGGCATCAATCCTAACTGTATTATCCATCATTGCATTACTGTAGCCATATGAAGGAGTTTCACTAGATCGGTGCTGACAGAAATAAACTTTCCTTATTATTTAATAGTTGTATTCAGCATGGTAACAAAAGATGTGACTTAACATTTTTATGCAATAACTGTAAAGGGTTGTCTCAACGTAGATATGGGGACATATGGCTTTGTTGTAGCGAGTGATAGGATCAAAGAAGTTAGACAATTGTCAGAGGCAGTGACAAAAATGCTGGGAAAGCTTCTGGTTATCACCTCTGCTTGACTTTATTTGGGGACTGCATATTTGGGCCATTGTACTCAATAGAGGTTTCACATAGTAAAAAAACAGAGGAATTTGAGGCAGCCTTCTGCCTCTGATACGTCTCTACTTTCCACAGTGGAAAGCTTAAGCAGAGCTTCGACTTTCCACCGTGGCCTTCCTTTGCCGATTAGCCTCAGAAAGAATGGGGCTAATGCACAGAGTGTCTTGGGTTCTGCAGCTGGATCAGTAAGACCTAGCAGGACGCTTCTTATCTCACTGTCCTGTAAGAAAAGACGTCATGTCCATCACAGTCACTCATTGAAAACAATAGGAGGTAGAGTCTGGCTTGAATTTGGAGCCGATTTTGAGGCACAATCCATCTCAAAATCATCTACAGATTCAGTTGTGTGAACTTACCCTGACTGTGTCTAAAAAGTGACTTCAGTTCCAGACTGTGTAAGCACATGCCACAAGGAACATGCTAACACCTAGATTATTATTATTATTTATTTATATAGCACCATTAATTCCATGGTGCTTTATATTTGGGGCTTACATACAATACACAGAATATACAGGTAGATATAATACTAACAATGACCGACTGGCACGGTGGGGTAGAGGGCCCTGCCCGCGAGGGCTTACAATCTATGAGGGAAGGGGGATAGAGACAGAAAGAGTGGGGGAGACTGTACAGATGTCAGTGAGGTGATACTAGTGTTATTGGAGGTTGTAGGCCTTCCTGAATAGGTGAGTCTTCAGGGCCTTCTTGAAGCCTGTGATTGCATGGGTCAGTCTTGTGTGTCTTGGTAAGGAGTTCCAGAGTATGGGGGATGCACGGGAGAAATCTTGGAGGCGGTTGTGTGAGGAGCGGATGAGAGAAGAGCGAAGTAGGAGGTCATTGGAGGATCTGAGGTTACGTGTGGGCAGGTAGCGGTAGGTTGGAGATATATGGAGGGGACAGGTTGTGGATGGCTTTGTATGTTAGCGTCAACCTAGATGTCAAACTTTAGTTATAAATTTCCAAGAGGATTGTCACAACAGAGTTCTAAAGTTATAAGACACAAGTATGTACTAAACCAGACATGTAAAGCGATATGAGAGATTCTTTGTAATGGTAGTCTCAATTTATTCTGATGCAAAGCAAGGCCGAGCCGTGGTCTATCAGGACTCTAAGGGCTCTGAACCTAACACAGAGGTTTTGCAAGGAATTATTAATTCCAGTGATATATAAAAGGTGACCATACCGGCGAGCTCTCACTAGAAGTCTTGAAGCCTTCCCTAGTAGTTCCACTGCTTGACGTAAACGTTCTTCATTCTTAGGAGAAAGATAAAAAAAAAACTTTTTAAAAATAACCAACTATCAAAATACTGTGGGCAGCGTAACAAGAAAAGAGAACTGCAATATCTACACGCAGAAACTATTCTGTGCAAAGAAAATTATATTTTTCGTTATCCAGCAAAGAAATAAAATACTGAATTGATATTTAGTTGAGAGGTCAAAGGCAGATTATACAGGGGTTTAAAAAGTTCCCGATTGTTATTTGTGCATTGTTGCTATTCAATATAGCTGAGGCATATTCTATTTCATTATTTAGGGTCCTTCGACTAGCATCACACATCATAGTCACAGATAAATCGCTTACACCATAGACATAATCTAGATTAAAAGTCCTGAAGTAATGGTTATGGAGGACAGATGAGCTGCTGGTTTTTGGAGAGAGAGACACAGTCTTTTATATGAAAATACAAAGGTTTAAAATTGACTGTCCAGTCAAAGCAAAATTTAAAAAAGAAACTGGAAAATAAAATAAAACCAAAAAACCCAACAACTGTTGTCCTGGCCATTCCGGTGTCAGGTTGTGTAAAGATGGCGTCTCAGGAGACTACAGTTCCCAGAATTGTGCTTTCTGCACATGTTCATGATACTCTCAGCCTATCCATTGGTGGACTGCCGAAGATGTACACTCTGGTATCCTTGTTCACGGTGACAGAGAACGCGTGGCAGGCACAAATGGAAGCTATTGTGCACGGTCAAACAGAACAGGCTTAGTGCATGCAGTTCATAACCAGCGGAAAAAAAATAGTACTTTTTAGAGATGAGCAAGTGGTATTCGATCGAATACCTCGCTCCCATAGGAACGTGTGGAAGCGGCCGAACACCAAGGGGGTTAAAGCAGTGAATATTTGATGCGCCTAACCTCTTGGTGTTTGGCTGCTTACACACATTCCTATGGGAGCGAGGTATTCGATCAAATACTTCTCGCTCATCTCTAGTACCTTTTATTGTGGGAGTTCCTGGCAATAATGTTAAATTGTGCAACTGCATAAAATCCGCCCATTGACTGTATTAAGGCAATTTACTATTGACTAACCTCTTTAAAGGGATCCTATCATTTACACACTATTTTTTCTAGGTACCACGTCGGAATAGCCTTAAGAAAGGCTATTCGTCTCCTACCTTTCGTTGTCTTCTCCGTGCTGCCGTTCGCCTACAATCCCAGTTCATGTTGGTATGCAAATTAGCTATCTCGCAGCACTGGGGGCGGGCCCCAGCACTCAAACAGCACTGGGGGTGTCCCCAATGCTTTGAGAGAACTCTCTCCAGCGCTGCCTCCATCTTCGTCAGGAGCGTCCTCTTCAGCCTCTTCTTCCGGCGGTGGTTTGTAACTTCTAGGCCTCGGGCAGAGCAGACTGCGCATGCCCACAGGCCACGAGAAAATGGATACCCCCAGTGCTGCGAGAGAGCTAATTTGCATACCGACAAGAAGCAGGATTGTAGGCGAACGGGGGCACAGAGAAGACAATGAAAGGTAGGAGTCGAATAGCCTTTCTTAAGGCTATTCTGACGTGGTACCTAGAAAAAAATAGTACATGAATGAAAGGATCCCTTTAAAGAGGTCGTTTCTGTGCATTTAAAAAAATTTGGTGAAGTGCCCCTAAAATAAATTAATTGTATTTTTTTTTTTTTTTAAATACATATCTGTTTGGTCATTCTCTCTATCCATGCTGGTAGTTCCAAGAAACTTTGTGGTTAATGGAATAGGATGTAAAACATGGATATACAGGTCCTTTAGCCTTACAACATGTAGTGCCCATTACTTCTCAAAGACCAGCACTAAATTCAATATTTAGATGTCTATGTCACCAATGATGTTACATCTGAGGTAGGGGGGGGATGCGCCAACCAGAGGGGAGGTTTTGCTGCTGGGTGAAACTGTACCTTTCTATACGCATGACTGTCAAACAGGGGAGGTTCAGGGCCAACACTGCAAATAGTGTAAAATTATTCACCAATGACCATGCAAATATCAGTGTATATCTTTAGTTGACTGGACAACTGCTTTAACCTTCTTTTATAAAATCAAATTGCATTCCTTAAAATAAAATCATTCTTGCAAAATGTAAAAACAGAGGCAGGCGCTCCTTGAAAATATTTTTTCCGCATTCACTGGTTACTGAGAAATAGAAGTTATGCAGATACACTCTGAATTATTCCTCCAGCTAGGACTCAGCTCATCTGGGTGACTTCTTTCATAGTGAATACCTAGTGAGACCCTTGAAAACATCAAAATATGACAACTGTGTTACTTCTACCATGTCTGCATTTACGAGAAACAGTTAAAGTGAACCTGTAACTGACAGCTATTACACTACACAATTATACTTACTAGATAAAAGCATTCACCTTACATTAACACCAAGCCATCATTGACCCTTCTGAGAGTCATTATAACTCTACAATGTCATAATAGGTAGTACTCATACATAAAGTGCTCTAAATCTCTTCCCTACTGAGATGTGGAACGAAAAGGGATGTCGGCATTCCTTTCATGACAGCCACAGCTTTACAATAGATATTTGGACACTAAGCAGACATGTCTGCTGCACTATTGTATATGCACAATACTGAACACTGTGCGCTATGATAGTATCAGACATAGCAATAGTTACTAGAGATGAACGAGTGGTATTTGATTGAATACCTCGCCGCCATAGGAACGCGTGTAAGTGACCGAACACCAAGGGGTTAAGCGCATCAAATATTTAATACGCTTAACCCCTTGGTGTTCGATCAAATACCACTCGCTCATCTCTAATAGTTACAAAAATCAGGGAGCCCAAGTCAGCTTCTCTGGAATATTAAAGGGGTTGACCAATATTGAGAGACCAATGTTATTGTTTGAATATTAAAAAGTTGTACAATTTTCCAATATACTTTCTGTATCAATTCATTACAGTTTTCTACATCTTTGCTTGCTGTCATTCATTCTGCTTATTCTACGTGGATATAAATCAGTCCATTGTCATGTGATGGACACACAGGTGCTCTATGAAGACATTATAGTCATGTATGTTCATGCACACAGCATCTCTCAATTTCTTAAAGGTGCTCCTACATGAAAGTAATTCAGAAATACCAAGCTACATCCATACCTCAAAGACTGATGCAGACTGCTGATATAAGTGGACAGCTTTTTCCAGGTTTACATGTTCTATAAGCCTGAAATGAAATAATATATACAGTCATTCTACTTCCATAGAGAAAAGAGTTATATAACAAAATATTGTCATGGTGCAGACACATTCATGTCCTCTATACTCACTTCCCGGCCCGCTCCAATGCCATGGCGGCAGTGTCAGGAGTCCCATTCTCCAGATACATCATGCTGGCTTTCTCTATCAACTGAACGGCTTCAGGAAGTTTCTGCATCTCCTTAATTTCGAAAAAGAAAACACACTGTGAAATGGATTTTTGTATAGTTCTCTAGGCAGCACAGTATTGGCGATACAGAGGATCAATGACCAACAAACAGAGAAAGTCAAGCAGCAATTTTATAGGCTTTAGCTGACCGGATCTCACCTTCAGCATCATTCCTGCTTGTTCATAGGCTCTGAGAAAGTAAAATTATATATTTTAAATAAGAACCATTGTCAACACCTCTACTATAAAGCAATAAGTATATTTAGGACAACAGGTGCTATCATCACGCACTAAACCTTCAGCTCACTATATATATGGAGACAGAGTATCAAAAGACAAAGCAGCTGTCTGTTCACACTGAACTAAGGAGCTGGAAAAATGAGTGATCTCTTTAGGCCCATGGCGTGTCTATGACTTTCTGTCGCCACTGCATAGCCCGCACTGCACAGCCCGCACTGCACAGCCCGCACTGCACACACAACCAAGCAGGAGCAAACACTGGACAAGAATTGAAATTTCACACTGACTAGTGCAAATTCTAGCTAAACATGTTGTGAGATCTGGCCGATAGCTATTCCACCTGCAGACCTTACCCACATGGACATGGACGGGGATTATGTCCCTGGTGAGTGGGCTTCTTTTTTTTTTTCAAAATCAAGGCATAAACCTACATAGTTACATAGTAGATGAGGTTGGATAAAGACATCAGTCCATCAAGTCCAACCTATAACCCTACAATCCTCTACAGTGTTGATCCAGGGGAAGGCAAAAAACCCCATGAGGCTCATGCCAATTGCCCCAATTCAGGGGAAAAAAAATTCCTTCCCAAATCCTTGATAAGAAACGTCTCATTCATGTAAATGAATTTATACAGAACAGACCTCCTGTTGTCTATAGAATACATCATAGGCTCTGTCTCCTTGGCTCTACATTTAATCCAGAAGCCTGTAGCTCCTGGTATAAAAATAGTGACCTAAAATCTAAAGCGCCCATACTAAATACAGAAGTCGCCCTCTGTCACCAGCTCTGCATTAATGGACAAGAGGATTGCCATGCTGGAATATAAAGAAAAGGAAGAAAATTGTGTGAATAAGTGTTTCATGCCTCTTTTCTTAATTCATACATGAAACAGAAAGCCCCCCCTGCCATGAATAATAGCTAGAAGTGACCGAACTTTCCAGGCAAGTCTTTCACATCATACAACTAAGATCATGGTTTACTGTACATTACACATATTCTTATAAGAGACCCAGCAGATGACATCAAGGACAACCACTTTCGATTGGCGTCCAGTGATGATAAGCCCATGGCTGCCATACAGCTAAATAATCGACCATGTAAAACATGGATTCCTCTAGTTTACTAGAGCAGCTTTCCAATTGTCTTAGAGAGCTGGTTCTTCAGTAGGTGAACCCCCTCTATGACGTCCATATGCACAAAAAACATTTCCAAATTTGACTGGGGAACTGTAGTCATGGAAACTTTATGTGGATCAAACACTTTAAAGTACATGGATGCTTCCACATATACACACATATTCTATTTAAGGGTGGGTTCACACCTGTGTTGTAGAATCAGTTTTTCTGTATCGTGGA
Organism: Leptodactylus fuscus; assembly: GCF_031893055.1. Classification (NCBI taxonomy): domain Eukaryota; kingdom Metazoa; phylum Chordata; class Amphibia; order Anura; family Leptodactylidae; genus Leptodactylus; species Leptodactylus fuscus. The sequence continues at coordinate 75,363,493 of NC_134268.1, read as the reverse complement.
AAGAACATAAAAACTGATTTGTTTAAACACCCATTAATTTCAGTGGGTGACATAAATGCTCGGCTGTCATCTGTTCCAACATTGTTCCATTTTTTTATTTTTTCTTTGACAAACAAAACGGGAAAATGGAAGCATGGCAGAAAGTGCCAGATCTGTTTTTTTTTATTTTTTTTTTATCATTGGAGTCATTGGGTGGTGGATACAAACAGAAGGTAATCGTTATCCATCTGTTTTTTTACAATATCAATTTTTTTCTATCCACAAAAACTACAAAGAAATTGTGAACTTAGCCCAAGCCAGGTGGCATAGGTTGTAGATATTGTTGCATTTGCTAAGACAATCTCTGTGCCCCAAGTTTATTCAAATCTCTTTCAAGCCATTGACCTGCAGCTTCTCCCAGAGCAGATACAAATACAGTTCTCTTATTGTAATGTATATGAACAGGCTTTTATCAGTTCGCTTCTGGCAGGTCTCCTTTCATGCCCAAACTATTTTATAGATGATACTTACTTAGCCGCGTGGAAAAGACTAGGATGAGTATATGGTTAAGGCTCAAAAACAAAATAAATGAAGTCATAAGGATGCAAGATCAAATACAAACTAAGGCGACATGCACATGACCGGGTGTGTAGTGGTGGGCCATAACTGAACAACATGGACGGCAGATGGATGTCATCCGTGTATCCTCTGTGCTTCCGTGGCCCCTTCCATTTAGGCCAGTGAGCAAGTCCCCAAAATGGACAGGAATAGGATCTGTCCTGAGTTTTGCTCACATCCCCATACACCAGACCGTAACAATACACAGTCATAGAAACGAATGGGTCAGTGTACTAGCCATGAAAAACAGTCGTGTGCATGAGGCTTCAGCATGATACATAGTGAATAAGGAGTGCAGAATACACTGAACTTTATACAACTTGTCCATAAAGCCACAAGCATTCCTGCCATTTCTATTGAAATCTGTCTCCTTTACTCACCTGTAACCCCCTTACATCACATCTACAAGAGAATTTAGGACAAACCATTCTAGCCATTGTTATGGAGTTTGTCCCACTCTACAGGTAAAAAAAAATCTTTTCTGAGAACGCCTTCTGCATTTTGAAGTTTGTCTGTTGGATTTTCTCCCATTAATCCAGAAGAACATTAGGTGTTGGACAAACGGTCCGGTTCAGAGTACATCAAAAAGCAGCTGTGCTCAATGAATGAGATCTCACTGGCCTAAGAAGATTAAAAAGCGCAAGCCTAAGCCCTGCAGATTCTTCAACCTGTTTTTGGCAAGATGCGGGTGTCAGACTCCCACTGATCAGATGACCTATCCTATACTGCTAAACTAGCCAACATTTGTCCCAAAACTAGATTGTGTTCTTCCAGCTTAAGGCTATATTCACACAACCATTGTATGTCCATTGATGTCATCCTGTGACGGATGAGAACAACATACAATAAATAATAGCAGTATGAACCTAGCCTTACACAGCTGTAACCTACAAACTGCACAAACTTACCGGTAATTCATTCATGGATTGTAAAAAACAAACAACGGAAAATACCAAATACCGAACAAAATACCAAAGCATTATTTCAAGAAAGGATACGCTTTGTTGTTCTCGTAAGATTCAGCCTCCTTTAGAAAGGCTTCTTTGGCCTGGTCATACTGTTTAGCATTCTTAAAAGCAACAGCTGTAAGGAACAAAAATAAAACACATCAAGTTGTAGATTTCACATAGCAGTAACCATACATACAATACAATACAATCATATATAATAATCATAATAGACCCAAAACAGATCCCGGCTAAAGGTCAGCAGAGTCCACAATAATAACCCATCCCCGCACATAGATAGGTTAGTGTCACCTGAATAAAATTGTGTTGTCCCACTGTGAATTGTCGCCGCAGTGCCAATATACTGCTGGTTTTGTCAATGTAAATAAGTTTTCTAGAGCAGCGACAGTGCAGTCGTTGCTCCAAAGAGGTAAGTGACAGCAACGTTTTTACTCTGAAGGTCATCTACATATGGACAAAAATTGCAATATCTCAGAAACGGAGGCAGCGATTCAAACAGGAAAAACACAGTTTGATTCAGATCAATCTAACCTATCAATCTGCATGCTAAATTAATATGCAGAAATCTGGTGCTAAGATTCCCTTGACAAATCACTGACTTATAATGGGTGTTGCCAGCATTTCGTCAGGGCTCTGGTAATAGGGACTGTAAAAACTTTGATGCAGATCTATAGATTTGAAACTTGGACATAAGGAAATATCAGAAAATGAACTATTCACATAAAATGAAGAGTGCTGTGGGCATACTCTTGTGTGAAGATGAAGTGAGAGAGTTGTGGGCATGCTCCTATGTAGACATAAGGTGAGAATGTCTTGGGCATGCTCTTGTGTGGAGATGATGTTCTTGGTGGTGTCGGTGATCTATTGTCAGTGGTGTGATCCTTATCTGTCGGGGGTTGAGTAACAAGCCTCCCACACAGAATCTAACAAACATGGAGAACTATTTAGTACAGCTTAGAAACCTGTGCTTGTATGAACAAGGCTGAAGATAAGAAATAGAACAAGAAAAACTAGATGATAAAAGGAGAGCAGACATTTGGGAATGGTACTATTCCAGTCTTATGTAAATAACATCTGCATGATGAAAGGCTACGCAACTTAATATTATACTTTCTGCTTGTTCTGCATTACTTACAAGATCTCTGCTTGCTGATAGTGAAAAGAAACATTGATGTTCATATCAAGAAACTGAAAACCTGAAAGTCCTCATGCACAAACCATTGAAAAATGGACAAGTAATGGATGGTTTTTATTTATCATCAGTTAAACTGACAGTGAAACACAGCAGATTAAAAAAACAGAATACATGCTACTTGTGTCAGTCTCTCTGGTTTCTTGGACTCAATATAAGCCTATGGGGTAAGGTTTTAAATTCTTTTTTTTTGGGTAACGTATCAGTTTCACGGATGGTAAAAATGGATGAATGGGTTGGGTAAAAAATGAGTGAATGAATGAATGAATGAATGAATGAATGAATGAATGAATAAATAAGACAACCAATGAAATTCATTAATTTTATTTTATTTTTTTTACTAACAGCTAAAAAACCAACATACGGTAAATACCCTAACCCTATCACTGCCACAGGTATCTGCTATGTTGGCACCTTGGGTGGCTGTGACAGCGCCATCATACACCGCCCTCCCCATATCTTGTTTTTTTCCATGAATAATCCACTGTTCTGAGTGGATCAGGATCTTCTTTTAAGCTTCAAAATGAAATTTTAAAAAATCCACCATGTTTAAAACACAGATTTTACCCTTTCGACATTAGATAATCTTCTAAAACCCATCTAACAGCTGTCACCATGCAGATGGGAAAAGACACAATTATCGGTGAGCAACCATCATCATGCTACTTTTCTTCAAGTCTGTGACTACATTTATCATCTTACAAGAAACCTAAGCTGATCAAAGCACAAGTTTATATGTGAAGGGCACAATACAATAACAAAATTATATTATAATAGTTCATAAATGAACAAAGCTGCATAAACAGTACTGATGTGGTTAGATGTGACTGACCTACACATGATAAGATTGCTTCTATATGATAAGCTGGTGGGTTTATATAGGGAATTCACCATAGTGTCTATACGACCCTGGTGCCTAGTTATTTAAAGGGAACAGTCAGCACACAAGGCTAAAGCCATACATGGACCCACTACTCAATCTCTACCAAATGGTTTTCACTACAGCTTTCAGCCCCACTTCCCAGAAAGCTGAGGTCCGCAGGCAAACACATAGCAATAATTGACGTGCAGCATGTTCAAACCCTACAGCGCAAGACAGACACGCAACGCACACATGGAAAACCACATTACAGTCAATCGGGTCCTTTGGGTTCTGTTCATGTCAGTCACAGAATGGATATGAAGACGTCCATGTTTTCACAAGTATCAGGTCTACTACATGATGTCTGCCGCAGACAACCAGCAACACCCACTCATGGCAAAAACCAGTGACTGATTGCAAAGGTTGAAACCAATAAGTGATTTTCTGGATGTTCAAAACCTGCAGTGCAAGACACTTTGTGCTGCAGTTTTTTTCCTGCAATGTGTAGATGGGACAATTCCCCTCTACTACACCCCCACTATACTTCATAGCAATTTAGCTGGTGGAGATTTTGCAACCTGTGCACACTACTTACGTTTCTTAGGCAAAGGACTGTATTTATTTTCAGTATTCTATCTGTACAGACTACATACAGACCCACTCATTCCAATGGTTCCATGCACAGAACCATGTTTTTCAGGGGTCTGTGAACCTGGGGCGCAAAATACAGAACAAGTCCTTCCATTTTGCAGTCTGGAGTCATTTATTCAAGTGTGTGGGTCCATAGATAAACACTAATGTTGATTATTCTGCTCACAGTAGGGAAAACTCTCTGTACATGCAGCCCGTTTTAACCTCTATGTCGATCAACAGACCAATGACGGGCTTAGAAGGGTATTCTGGGACTTTTAATTGAAACTAATAACTGAAGGTCGGACATCTTGCATCTCTGTGTATCAGGTGTTCGAAGAGGATGCGGCGCTCCCCGAGTGCTGCTTCTCCTTCTCAGGGGATGTGACATCAAGTAAATATCAAGTACACCTCTGTAATTGATAAGTACTAAAGAAGCTACAGCACTCACCCGAATGGATATAACTTTAGTCCATGATGTACAACCTAAAATTCTATAATGTTGATCAAAAGAAAAGTAACTTCCCCAACCCCCCATGAGTCTGAAGCCAACTGACCCATGTCAGTGGAAAAAAAATCCATCCTGACTCCAAATCTGGAAATCAGTATAAAGCCCTGGATCAACTTGTTTTCACCAAAAAACTAAAACCAACATTTCACGAAAGACATCCAAGTCCTTCTTGAATTTGTTTCAGATACTGTGTTGGCTGTTGCTGGAGAGCTTCAGACTCCAATCTAGTATAATATCTTGGATCAACTTGTCTTCACCAAAATTTTAAAACCTGTAACCTGAAATATTTTTCACATCCAGGCCCTTTTTGAACTTGAACAATTAATTCACCATCACAACAGCGAGTTCCATAGCCTCACTGCTCTTACAGAAATCTTACAGAAAAGACTCTATTTATGTTACTGGTGAAATGTTGTTTCTTCTAAGCTAGAGGATGTCTCCTTGTCACCGTCACAGGCTTTTAGAAAGATCTTTCTTAGGTCACAAATGGTGGTGGGAGCGCCTTAATGTGGGAAATTTGCTGCCAGGCTCCCTTCACTACTAATATCCATTATATTTGATGGGTAATAACAGCACTGGTTTATAGTTAGTTAACAATGATAACTAGCAAAAATAGCTGCAACAAAAATGGGACACAACTACAAAACATAAAGCATGTTCTAATATAAAATAATGGTATCTCATTTAAGCCCACCTAACATCTGATAAGGTAAGGTGGTGGGAAAAAATGTATAAGTCCAGGTACAGATGGCTAATGTCATGTACTTCAGACGTGTCGGTACATACCTGCCTTTGAATACTCTGAAGCTGCGCTGTCATAATCCGGTTTCCACTTTAAAAAGCCAGTTTTCAAACTATAAAACAATACAAAATACATTTGAAAAAGCAGATATTCCCCAAATCATAGGAAAACAGGAAGAATCATTTAATCTGCAGCTGATAATTCAGAAAGGCTAATAATACTATCATATCATGTGAACTATCACAAGACAAGATGAAGAATAATCAGAGAGAAATGAAGGACACGTCACTGAAATCCTACAAGTGCTGGCTGTGAGAAGGACAGGTAAAATTAAGTGGCCATTGGCGGGTGGTGGGGATTTGGTTGTGAGCACCCCAGACCCAACATAACCCGCTTTGTATTAACTTTTTTTTTGGCCTCTTTAAAGGCCCCAAGTGCAGGGTATGGCTGATTTATGAAGAGAACTGGAATAAATTTCCTTTAAAAACTCATGCCAGAAAGCTTGTGTGTTATAATGAATATGATGGGTTAAGGCGCCCCCACCCTGCTCACATTTACACAATGTAGCAAGTGAGGCGCAGAAAGGGAGTTTTGGCGAATGTTCGGCAGAAAAAAAGGACATTGCACCAGATGTGCACAATATCATCCTTCAATGCCAGAAAACTGGCGTAAACGGATTGATAAATTTCCCCTCACTGTGTATATCTATCTATCTATATATTTCTAAAAAAATAGTTGCAGCAGCACCAGCAAATCTTGGGATTATCCCACAAATTGCACGGCAGAAACCCCTCTCCAGGCAAAAGGGTTTGTAATAGAAAAAAAACAATCCGGTCTGTCAGCAAATTGAGTTGGATGTCAAATGTCCTTTTATTGGAAAAAGCAGTACACCACGTATCGGTCCACACTGGGACCTTTCTCAAGTGCACTTAAGAATCCTATGGGGGTAGATGACAGTAGTGTACACCTATAGCTCCTGCTATAAGAATCCTATGGGGGTAGATGACAGCAGTGTACACCTATAGCTCCTGCTATAAGAATCCTATGGGGGTAGATGACAGTAGTGTACACCTATAGCTCCTGCTATAAGAATCCTATGGGGGTAGATGACAGTAGTGTACACCTATAGCTCCTGCTATAAGAATCCTATGGGGGTAGATGACAGTAGTGTACACCTATAGCTCCTGCTATAAGAATCCTATGGGGGTAAGATGACAGCAGTGTAACTTATAGCTCCTGCTATAAGGATCCTATGGGGGTAGATGACAGCAGTGTACACCTATAGCTTCTGCTATAAGAATCCTATGGAGGTAGATGACAGCAGTGTACACCTATAGCTCCTGCTATAAGGATCCTATGGGGGTAGATGACAGTAGTGTACACCTATAGCTCCTGCTATAAGAATCCTATGGAGGTAGATGACAGCAGTGTACACCTATAGCTCCTGCTATAAGGATCCTATGGAGGTAGATGACAGCAGTGTACACCTATAGCTCCTGCTATAAGAATCCTATGGAGGTAGATGACAGCAGTGTACACCTATAGCTCCTACTATAAGAATCCTATGGAGGTAGATGACAGCAGTGTACACCTATAGCTCCTGCTATAAGAATCCTATGGAGGTAGATGACAGCAGTGTACACCTATAGCTCCTGCTATAAGAATCCTATGGGGGTAGATGACAGTAGTGTACACCTATAGCTCCTGCTATAAGAATCCTATGGAGGTAGATAACAGCAGTGTACACCTATAGCTCCTACTATAAGAATCCTATGGAGGTAGATGACAGCAGTGTACACCTATAGCTCCTGCTATAAGAATCCTATGGAGGTAGATGACAGTAGTGTACACCTATAGCTCCTGCTATAAGAATCCTATGGGGGTAGATGACAGTAGTGTACACCTATAGCTCCTTCTATAAGAATCCTATGGAGGTAGATGACAGCAGTGTACACCTATAGCTCCTGCTATAAGAATCCTATGGAGGTAGATGACAGTAGTGTACACCTATAGCTCCTGCTATAAGAATCCTATGGAGGTAGATGACAGTAGTGTACACCTATAGCTCCTTCTATAAGAATCCTATGGGGGTAGATGACAGCAGTGTACACCTATAGCTCCTGCTATAAGAATCCTATGGAGGTAGATGACAGTAGTGTACACCTATAGCTCCTGCTATAAGAATCCTATGGAGGTAGATGACAGCAGTGTACACCTATAGCTCCTGCTATAAGAATCCTATGGGGGTAGATGACAGTAGTGTACACCTATAGCTCCTACTATAAGAATCCTATGGGGGTAGATGACAGCAGTGTACACCTATAGCTCCTGCTATAAGAATCCTATGGAGGTAGATGACAGCAGTGTACACCTATAGCTCCTGCTATAAGGATCCTATGGAGGTAGATGACAGCAGTGTACACCTATAGCTCCTGCTATAAGGATCCTATGGAGGTAGATGACAGCAGTGTACACCTATAGCTCCTGCTATAAGGATCCTATGGAGGTAGATGACAGCAGTGTACACCTATAGCTCCTGCTATAAGAATCCTATGGAGGTAGATGACAGCAGTGTACACCTATAGCTCCTGCTATAAGAATCCTATGGAGGTAGATGACAGCAGTGTACACCTATAGCTCCTGCTATAAGAATCCTATGGAGGTAGATGACAGTAGTGTACACCTATAGCTCCTGCTATAAGAATCCTATGGAGGTAGATGACAGTAGTGTACACCTATAGCTCCTTCTATAAGAATCCTATGGGGGTAGATGACAGCAGTGTACACCTATAGCTCCTGCTATAAGAATCCTATGGAGGTAGATGACAGTAGTGTACACCTATAGCTCCTGCTATAAGAATCCTATGGAGGTAGATGACAGCAGTGTACACCTATAGCTCCTGCTATAAGAATCCTATGGGGGTAGATGACAGTAGTGTACACCTATAGCTCCTACTATAAGAATCCTATGGGGGTAGATGACAGCAGTGTACACCTATAGCTCCTGCTATAAGAATCCTATGGAGGTAGATGACAGCAGTGTACACCTATAGCTCCTGCTATAAGGATCCTATGGAGGTAGATGACAGCAGTGTACACCTATAGCTCCTGCTATAAGGATCCTATGGAGGTAGATGACAGCAGTGTACACCTATAGCTCCTGCTATAAGGATCCTATGGAGGTAGATGACAGCAGTGTACACCTATAGCTCCTGCTATAAGAATCCTATGGGGGTAGATGACAGCAGTGTACACCTATAGCTCCTGCTATAAGAATCCTATGGGGGTAGATGACAGTAGTGTACACCTATAGCTCCTGCTATAAGAATCCTATGGGGGTAGATGACAGTGTACACCTATAGCTCCTGCTATAAGAATCCTATGGGGGTAGATGACAGTAGTGTACACCTATAGCTCCTGCTATAAGAATCCTATGGGGGTAAGATGACAGCAGTGTAACTTATAGCTCCTGCTATAAGGATCCTATGGGGGTAGATGACAGCAGTGTACACCTATAGCTTCTGCTATAAGAATCCTATGGAGGTAGATGACAGCAGTGTACACCTATAGCTCCTGCTATAAGGATCCTATGGGGGTAGATGACAGTAGTGTACACCTATAGCTCCTGCTATAAGAATCCTATGGAGGTAGATGACAGCAGTGTACACCTATAGCTCCTGCTATAAGGATCCTATGGAGGTAGATGACAGCAGTGTACACCTATAGCTCCTGCTATAAGAATCCTATGGAGGTAGATGACAGCAGTGTACACCTATAGCTCCTACTATAAGAATCCTATGGAGGTAGATGACAGCAGTGTACACCTATAGCTCCTGCTATAAGAATCCTATGGAGGTAGATGACAGCAGTGTACACCTATAGCTCCTGCTATAAGAATCCTATGGGGGTAGATGACAGTAGTGTACACCTATAGCTCCTGCTATAAGAATCCTATGGAGGTAGATAACAGCAGTGTACACCTATAGCTCCTACTATAAGAATCCTATGGAGGTAGATGACAGCAGTGTACACCTATAGCTCCTGCTATAAGAATCCTATGGAGGTAGATGACAGTAGTGTACACCTATAGCTCCTGCTATAAGAATCCTATGGGGGTAGATGACAGTAGTGTACACCTATAGCTCCTTCTATAAGAATCCTATGGAGGTAGATGACAGCAGTGTACACCTATAGCTCCTACTATAAGAATCCTATGGAGGTAGATGACAGCAGTGTACACCTATAGCTCCTGCTATAAGAATCCTATGGAGGTAGATGACAGCAGTGTACACCTATAGCTCCTGCTATAAGAATCCTATGGAGGTAGATGACAGTAGTGTACACCTATAGCTCCTGCTATAAGAATCCTATGGAGGTAGATGACAGTAGTGTACACCTATAGCTCCTTCTATAAGAATCCTATGGGGGTAGATGACAGCAGTGTACACCTATAGCTCCTGCTATAAGAATCCTATGGAGGTAGATGACAGTAGTGTACACCTATAGCTCCTGCTATAAGAATCCTATGGAGGTAGATGACAGCAGTGTACACCTATAGCTCCTGCTATAAGAATCCTATGGGGGTAGATGACAGTAGTGTACACCTATAGCTCCTACTATAAGAATCCTATGGGGGTAGATGACAGCAGTGTACACCTATAGCTCCTGCTATAAGAATCCTATGGAGGTAGATGACAGCAGTGTACACCTATAGCTCCTGCTATAAGGATCCTATGGAGGTAGATGACAGCAGTGTACACCTATAGCTCCTGCTATAAGGATCCTATGGAGGTAGATGACAGCAGTGTACACCTATAGCTCCTGCTATAAGGATCCTATGGAGGTAGATGACAGCAGTGTACACCTATAGCTCCTGCTATAAGAATCCTATGGAGGTAGATGACAGCAGTGTACACCTATAGCTCCTGCTATAAGAATCCTATGGAGGTAGATGACAGCAGTGTACACCTATAGCTCCTGCTATAAGAATCCTATGGAGGTAGATGACAGTAGTGTACACCTATAGCTCCTGCTATAAGAATCCTATGGAGGTAGATGACAGTAGTGTACACCTATAGCTCCTTCTATAAGAATCCTATGGGGGTAGATGACAGCAGTGTACACCTATAGCTCCTGCTATAAGAATCCTATGGAGGTAGATGACAGTAGTGTACACCTATAGCTCCTGCTATAAGAATCCTATGGAGGTAGATGACAGCAGTGTACACCTATAGCTCCTGCTATAAGAATCCTATGGGGGTAGATGACAGTAGTGTACACCTATAGCTCCTACTATAAGAATCCTATGGGGGTAGATGACAGCAGTGTACACCTATAGCTCCTGCTATAAGAATCCTATGGAGGTAGATGACAGCAGTGTACACCTATAGCTCCTGCTATAAGGATCCTATGGAGGTAGATGACAGCAGTGTACACCTATAGCTCCTGCTATAAGGATCCTATGGAGGTAGATGACAGCAGTGTACACCTATAGCTCCTGCTATAAGGATCCTATGGAGGTAGATGACAGCAGTGTACACCTATAGCTCCTGCTATAAGAATCCTATGGAGGTAGATGACAGCAGTGTACACCTATAGCTCCTGCTATAAGAATCCTATGGAGGTAGATGACAGCAGTGTACACCTATAGCTCCTACTATAAGAATCCTATGGAGGTAGATGACAGCAGTGTACACCTATAGCTCCTGCTATAAGAATCCTATGGAGGTAGATGACAGCAGTGTACACCTATAGCTCCTGCTATAAGAATCCTATGGGGGTAGATGACAGTAGTGTACACCTATAGCTCCTGCTATAAGAATCCTATGGAGGTAGATGACAGTAGTGTACACCTATAGCTCCTGCTATAAGAATCCTATGGAGGTAGAGTACAGGCTGTGAGGCTACAAGGATGACTGAGCCACCCTCCAGGGGTTACCATGGCAGCAGTGTACCACTAGGGGTGGCGGGGATGCAGCATTGTCCTCTCTTACCATTTTTCTGCTTTCGCCAGATGCTCTAAAGCTTCATTGATCTTCTGAGCCGCCATGACAGCTCCGGCAATAATATCAGACGTCACCAGGAGGCGTGGCCAGGGCCGGTCCTGGTAGGTATGAGGTCATGGGAAGGGGCGGGGTCTGCTGGATGCAGCTCTGGTCACAGGAAGTGTGGTAGTGAGTGCGTGTGTAAGTGCTGCAGTGAGGCGGCCTGGATGAGGCTGTGTGTAGTCGGGGAAAGGGAGAGAAGTGAAGTGATTTACGTGGGACTGTATGTTAGAGTCATTAGAGAGGAATGGGTTTTTGTTCTAAGGAACTCTATGTTGGAAGTATTACATGGGGCTGAAGACAGGGAGTGATGTTTTTACATGGGACTGCATTTTGTAGGGGCTAAAGCTAGGAGGAGACTAGGACATGAGGCTGTCTGTGTGAAGATAATGAGTGGAAAAGGATCAATTTATTTGACGTGGGATTGTATGTTGGAGGGCCTGAGCCAGAGGCGTAACTAGGAATGGTGGGGCCCCTACTGACCCCTCCCCCCTGCAATTCCTGCACACACTATTATGCCCCATAGTGCCCCTGCACACACAGTATTATGTCCCATAGTGTCCCCTGCACACAGTATTATCCCCCATAGTGGCCCCTGCACACAGTATTATGCCCCGTAGTGGCCCCTGCACACAGTATTATGCCCCGTAGTGGCCCCTGCACACAGTATTATGCCCCGTAGTGGCCCCTGTGCACAGTATTATGCCCCATAGTGGCCCCTGCACACAGTATTATGCCCCATAGTGGCCCCTGCACACAGTATTATGCCCCATAGTGGCCCCTGCACACAGTATTATGCCCCATAGTGGCCCCTGCACACAGTATTATGCCCCATTGTGGACACCAATGAGCAATTATTATACTCTAACAGACCCCAGAGTATAATAATCAGAGACCCACGGGAGGATATAAACATAAAAAACGCTGTATTAGGGCCCGTTCACACGGGCACAGAGGGGGCGGATTATGGTGCGTAATCCACGTCATAATCTACCCCCTCACAATGGTGGTCTATAGGGACCGTTGGCGTTCTTTTTTCCACTAGCGACATGTTGCCGCTAGCGGGAAAATGAAGCAAGCTGCCCTTTCTTTAGGTGGATTCCGCAGCTCGTTGAGTCGCAGTGTCCGACTGGCGGCAGCAACCTTCTCAGTTCGCCCATTCATTTGAGCCGACTCTGGAGGGGGAAGTTGTGGCAGGTGGGTTTTGACCCGAGAGTGACGCAGCTCCCCGCATTACTCTCGGTGCCAAAATCCGCCCCCCGTGTGAACTAGCCCTAACTTACCTCTCGCTGGCTCAGTTGCAGTCCCTGCTGATGTAGGCCATCTTCAATGATATACGTGACATCACTTGAGCCGGAGCTTGCATTGCAACGCATAAGGACACAATGGTATCGGCTGCCACAGGGCCCGGGGACAGCCACTATAGCAGCGGGGTTTTTTTTGTTCTTTTTTTAATAGCCCGATACCTGTTGGAGTAACTCCAGCAGGTAACAGGCCTTATTTACTTACGCTGGGTTCACACCAGCGTTCGGCACTCCGTTCTCAGGTTATGCAGAAGACGGAAACCTGTCATGCCGAGTCCGGCCGTGAGCGCCGGTGAGCGTTTTATGCTCTCCGCGGCAAAAACGTTTTTTTTAAAGTCGGTCATGCAGTACTCTGTGTCCGGTTTAAAAAAAAACAGTTTCGCCTGAAGAAAAGAGTGGTGTCTATGTGGGAGTGATTCTGCAGTACAGTTTCCTCTATTGTGTGTTGTATGACTGTATGTTGGGGGCCTGAAGAAAGGAGTGGTGTCTACATGAGACTGTATGTGAGAGACATACTGCAAGACAGTTTCCTCAATTTGAAAAGTAAACTATATGGAAGAAGGCGTCCATCTTGTTTTGAGGATAGATACAAAGTGATGGTGCTCTGTCTGCACTGACCATGAACCTCCCTGCAACAACTCCATTCTGGTCAGTTAGAATAGAGTTGGTGTGTGGAGGATCTGTTTATGACCGCTATATAGAGTCTACACCAATGACATGAACTTCTCCGCAGGAACACCTCCCTAGACAAATCTTCAGCTGCAATAGAAAGATGTACTTACAACTGGATTTGGATGCTAGATTCTGTAGGACGGACATGACAACTACAGTCTGCACTCAGTTCATAGTGGTGTCCATTATGAAATCAAAGTCCCCTATTGTGCTGTCACAGTGTCATTTGTAAAGAAAGAGTGGCCCATTGTAAAAATCACTGTGCCTCATCGTGATATCACATTTCCAAATTATTGGGGTTAATGATTTATCACCTTGTATTGTGAACAACATTGGAGTAGGAGATATGGAAAATGACAGTTCACAGTCGAAGTTTGGAACTGCAGGTTACTCTATTGACTCTATTACATTAATACCAATAGCTTTTATTTTGGAGTCCCTTTATCCTATTAATATTATAAATGTGAAAGTTTGTGGGTTTGTGAGTTTGGATGTTCGGATGTTTGTTCCTCAATCACGCAAAGCCCGCTCGACCGATTTGGCTGAAATTTTCCACAAACATAGTCACTACACCCGATTGCGCAATAGGCTACTTTTCGTCACAATAGCGCACATACGTTTGTGCCAGGACCCCCACAAAACCCAAACTCACACCACCATCTCTGCAATCTTACACACTTTGGACCATAGCAAGCCCCAAAATTCATATTGCCCTCTGTAGCCTCGCCCCTAACCCCACACAATCACATATACATATACTTTACCACTTTGCCCCTCACCTTACCGATACTCCAGGAGGCTCTCTTTAACCCTCCGGAGCAGCCATGTTTGCCGACCCCCACCGCTCTGACAATCCGCGACACCGCCCACCCATGTCAATACCCCTAGGCGGTCTAATAAATGCAAAAAAAAAAAAAGTTTAAAAAAAAGTAAAAAAAATATATAAAAACAAATAAAAAGGATTAAAAATTCAAATCACCCCCCTATCCCTAGAACACATATAAAAGTAGTTAAAAACTGTGAAACACATACATGTTAGGTATCCCCGCGTCCAAAATCGCCCGCTCTACAAAGGTATACAAATATTTTTCCTGTTCGGTAAACACCGTAGCGGGAAAAATGGTCAAAAGTGCCAAACCGCCGTTTTTTCACTGTTTTGATTCTGATAAAAATTTGAATAAAAAGTGATCAAAGCAATAACATTTCCCGAAAATGGTAGAACTACAAAGTACACCCGGCCCCTCAAAAAAAAGGCGCCCTATACAACCCCGTACACGCACGTATAAAAAAGTTACGCCTGTCGGAATATGGCGACTTTTCAAAAAAAAAAAAAATTTAACACAGTTTTGGATTTTTTTTAAGGGGTCAAAATGTAAATAAAACCATATAAATTTGGTATCCCCGGAATCATAACGAAACACAGAATACAGGGGACATGTCATTTTGGTTGCACAGTGAACGCCGTAAAACCAAAGCCCGTAAGAATGTTGCAGAAATGCATTTTTTCTTCAAATCCACCCCATTCTGAATTTTTTCCCTGCTTCCCAGTACATTATATAGACTAAATAATGGAAGCATCATGAAGAAAATTTTGTCCCGCAAAAATTAAGACCTCATATGGTTCTGGGAGCGGAGAAATAAAAAAGTTATGGGGTTTAAAAAGAGAGGAGTCAAGAATGAAAAACGAAAATCAAAAAATGCCATCGGCGGGAAAGGGTTAACTTCAAATACTTCTGTCCCAAAGTCACTATGTAAAGTTTCTCACAACGCCGTATAGCAGCTCAAATACAAAGTAACTTCAACACAAAAGTGTCACGTATTCTCTGAATTACAGAAAAAAACAAGATACAAAGTTACATTTCATATCCCATACCTTATACACAGTACGAAAACCTTACCCACGCCTGTATATACCCACTGCTACAATCACCGCAGACGAAGTCGCGGGTACCAGCTAGTTATGAATAATAAAGGCTATTCGTCTCCTGCCTTTAGAAGTTGTCTCCACCCTGCAGTTCTGTTAAAATCCTGTTTTTTGTCAGTATGCAAATGAGTTCTCTTGCAGCACTGGGGGGCGGGCCTCAGCGCTCAAACAGCACTATGGGCGTCCCCAATGCTTCGAGAGAACTCTCTCCAGCAACGCCTCCATCTTCTTCAGCAACCGCCTCTTCACTTGTCTTCTTCCAGCTGGGGGTCACACTTCGACGCCTGCGCAGTCGGCTCTGCCATAAGCGGCTACAAAAAAAATGGCCGCCGGCATGTGCAGTCAGCTTTGTGTGAGGCCCCATGGCAGAGCTGACTACGCAGGCGTCGAAGTGTGACCACAGCTGGAAGAAGACGAGTGAAGAGGCGGTTGCTGAAGAAGATGGAAGCGTCGCTGGAGAGAGTTCTCTCGCCGCATTGGGGACAACCCCAGTGCTGGTTGAGCGCTGTGGCATCCCCCAGTGCTGCAAGAGAACTCATTTGCATACCGACAAAAACTGAGATTTTAACCGAACAGCGGGGTGGAGACTACTTCCAAAGGTAGGAGAAGAATAGCCTTTCTTAAAGGGATTCTACCATTAAACTACTTTTTTTTCTAATTACCATGTCGGAATAGCCTTAAGAAAGGCTATTCATCTCCTACCTTTAGACGTGGTCTCCGCCGCGCCGTTCCGTAGAAATACCAAAACCGGTATGCAAATGAGCTCTCCGCAGCAATGAGGGCGGGCCCCAGCGCTGAAAGGCCGATGAGCGCATCCCCATTGCTGCCCGAGAGCTCTTTCCTGCGCCGTCTCCTTCTTCTGCAGCAACTCCGCCTCTTCTGGCTTCTCTTGCTCTTGTAGTTCGATACAGGAGCATAGAGAGGCCACCCCAAAATGGCCGCCGGCTGGCTCCTGTATTGAACTGCAAGAACGGCTATCCAAAAATGGCCGGCGGCCATTTTTGGGTAGCCGCTCTTGCTGTTCAATACAGGAGCCGGCCGGCGGCCATTTTAGGGTAGCCGCTCTTGCAGTTCAATACAGGAGCTGGCTAGCGGCCATTTTGGGGTGGCCTCTCTATGCTCCTGTATCGAACTACAAGAGCAAGAGACGCCAGAAGAGGCGGAGTTGCTGCAGAAGAAGGAGGTGGCGCAGGAAAGAGCTCTGGGCAGCAATGGGGACGCGCTCATCTGTGTTTCAGCGCTGGGGCCCACCCTCATTGCTGCGGAGAGCTCATTTGCATACCGGTTAAAACCGGTATTTCTACGGAAGGGCGCGGCGGAGACCACGTCTAAAGGTAGGAGACGAATAGCCTTTCTTAAGGCTATTCCGACGTGTTCATTAGAAAAAATGGTAGTTTAAGGCTATTCTGACGTGTTAGTGAGGAAAAAAAAGTGTTTTAATGGTAGAATCCCTTTAATGGACCATTATTCTAGGAAAGCTGTCCCTGTTTTATAGTGACATGTGTTGAAGAATGTGGACCTTTCCTTGGACGGATGTCAGCGCGATGAACGATGCATGCTACTGTTGATACATGCAAGAGTAATTGTGGGCAGAGACAACACATGACTTTCACAGCCCACTGTGATTTGAGAAGCAGCCTCCATAGCCTAGAAATGCAACAAGGTCAGGTGCTAGTATAGGCACCAACACATTCGTGCAGGTCCATTTCTAACACTAGGAGGGGCCATGCATCTCGTCTGCCTTCTCCATACTGACCACTTCCTGCCCCCACCTTCTCCAGGGCAAGCTGTTGCTTTTCCGGCCTTTTTTCATTTCATAGGTGAACAGTGAAGCACTGCCATTCAGTTTTATAGCTGATGAGTCTGAATAAGAGAAGCCACACGTTGGAGGAGCTGCTCCACTGTATCCTGCTGCAAATATTGCCTGTTGTGGCTGAAAGGAGATGCTGCTCGTGGCTAGAAAAGTGCGCATTTCAGCTGCTCTTGTTTGGCTAAAAACATGCACTGATAAAACAGGCTACATTTGCATCACCTCATCTGCAACGTTCATACTGGAATTCAAACATTGCACGTACTGGAGTGTATATGCACAGCAGAAGGCAGTGAATGATTACTGCATGCAATAAACCACATGTACAATGTGTTATTTTGAAATCCACCCTTGGAGACTTATGAGATAAGTGTGTCTTTCTGAAGCCCCTTGAAGAGGCCATCAAATTTATTGGCAGGGACATCTGCACCATCAGTGATGCCATCACTTTAATATATTTCTTACAGGAAATGCCCAACAAAAGATGGAAGAACAGCTTCTACCTCTTAGTCGCCACCATGGGTTCTTCTGTCCGCTTGAGAAGTCGGACTTCTTCACTTGCGGACAGGGAAGGATGGGCACGGAGTGCAAAAGAACGCACCCGATGCCCATTGAAATGAATGACAGGTGTCACGGACACAGCTAGTGTCCGCTTCTAATGTCCGTGACAGATTTTGAGCGGACACTACCTGTCGGACACTGACGGTAGTGTGAACGCTCCCTTACTGCTAGTGCCACATCTACAAGTAGTAGGAAGAAAATCAGCAGCAGCCAGTACAGTATCTGAAACATTTTGAACCAGAATTTTTTTTACCATCATCTCATAGATAGAGATTCTTCAAATTCTATGTTTGCCACTGCCACTGTTGGTATAATAATAACAAAATAAAACAAAAACCACTATTGCTTCTTCCAATACAATGCAACATTGGCGCGATATTCCATTCCCATAAAGGTGCAATTTTTGGTGGCTTTTTTAAGCCACTTTTCAAGCAAGTACACTGCCACAAATTTTTCTTCAAAATAACATGTAAATGTTGCATTTGCAAATCCTGGAAATGGTCTACATTTTGCAAAAAAAGGGTTGCTATTACTAATATAACCGCTGTGTATGTATGAAAAAAAGGAACTGGCATCTTCCCCCAAAACGAGCTATTTTTTGAGTGTTTTTAATGTGCATTTTACACAGTTGCTATTCCCAACCTTTTCCTCAAGATGGCAGTATAAGTCTCTTAATGTGGACACTGCTACAAAATGCAAACCTTTAACATTTTTTTTTTTTATGAAAAATGCTTGTCGTAAATGGAGTTAGCCATAAAATTTGTAAAAGGACACACATAAATGCACATACTTTTTACAATCCTATGAAAAATGGTGACACAAATCCTTAAAGGGGTTGGCCACTTTCAGACCAATATTAACAAACAAATGTACAATAATAAGATATACAATTTTCCAATATACTTTCTGTATCAATTCTTTGCAGTTTTCTAGATTTCGGCTTGCTGTCATTCATTCTGTTACTTCTAGAGGATAAAACTCTGACCATGTTCATGTGATTTACAGTCACAGCACTAATCAGACATCTGCCTGGTATTCGGCTGTGCACCTGTGTGCTCATCACATGACCATGGACCGTAAATCACATGACCATGGTCAGAGTTTTATCCTCTAGAAATAACAGAATGAATGACAGCAAGCAGAGATCTAGAAAGCTGTGAGGAATTCATACAGAAAGTATATTGGAAAATTGTATATCTTATTATTATACATTTGTTTGTTAATATAAGTCCTTATATCAGTGCTGAATACAATGCTGTTTATGCTGCAGAGGCATGTACAGTACTTCCCAATTCTCAGAGGAAAGAAGACTGCCAGACTTTTCAGATTTGCCTTGTAATGTTCATGTTTATACTTGTAATTTTGGGTAAATCTTGAACACATTGCCTTCAGAGAACCATGCAGTACCAAATTATAATGCCTTCATACCCATTTACTTAGTAAAATCTACATGTAGTACATAAGGAAGGTGATTATTTCTTGAATTCATAAAAAGACAAAAACACAGGACTTAAATATTGATGTTATCAGTCAGCCCTTAGGTCATAGCATGCATTCTTAATACACGGGAAATACAAATATAGCAGCACTCCTCTACTCAGGTGCATAAAAAAAAAAGTCATATGAAAAACTGCTAGGTGTTTTAAAACACTACAAAAGATACATATAAGATCTAAATTTTACCTATAAGAAGAAGATATTACAATGTAATAAATCCTGCTTAAAGGGGTTTTCTGGGCAAAAAAAAATGTTTTGTTTTTATAAAAAAGGTTTGTTAGTTCTATTAATGGGTTAATAAATGCACCCATATACCTTTAGCCATGGCTTGAGTGATTTCTGGGTGTCTCTGGGAGCTCCTGATATCTTCTGCATTTGTTTACATGGTTCTGCTTCCTGCTGAGAGCGGTGGAGGGCCGAAGCAAGACGGCGCAACTGAGAGGGGGCATGGGTAGGTCGAGGGGGAGAGGAGTCCACCAATGGATCTAGGACGAAATTAAAGTCACCCCCTAGAACTACAACACCTTCACTAAAGTCCGCCAACCTGCTGATCAGGGATTTACAATACGCCATTTGGCCCTGATTCGGGAGGTAACAACCAGCAACAGTGAGGACTGTACCTGCAATGCGCAGCTTGAGAAAAAGATATCTACCATCAGGGTCGATCAGAGTGTCCAGTACCTCATGCTGCAAGGAGCGGTGGAGGGCTATAGAAACCCCCTTGGCCTTGGCGACTGGGTTGGAGCTGTGGAACCAGAGGGGGTAGTAACGACTACGAATGTCCGGCACATTGTCCTTCCTGAAGTGAATCTCCTGTAAAATAATAATTTGAGAACGCTTCTTATGCAACTGAAAGAGGATCTGGTCTACGTTTTTGGGGGATGGCAAAGGAGATGCGAAATCCCACACCACCAAGTAGCGTGGAGACCCCTGTGGGAAACAAGCTTTTCAACAGAGGAGCCGTAACCCCGCCCAGACCTCCAGACTATGCAGTAAATAGCAAGAACATCAAAAACAACATGAGTAAAGCTGACTGGCCTAATAGAAGGCAAGTAGAGATCTATACATCACCAAAACAACTGACCAACAAAGATACGGAGATGCCCGTCCAGAGGGATTGCAGGAGCTAACGGAAAAGGGTACCCGTGAGGCGGCCTGCAATCCCCTGGGGCAGAGCCCCCCTCACAAAATACGGTATCAGAAGAAGAACACAATAGGACAAGAGACCCAATAATCAAGTAGAGGCAGGAGAAGTAACGTTAGCTGTCTCGGGCTGTTTGGTTCAGGCGCAGTGTCCGGACGGCATTCAGCGCGTGAATCACCTGATGCACGTCAGGGGAATGTTCACACCAGACATGCTGTTTCTGCTCTGGCACTCGGGCGTGGATCACGTGGTGAGTTGCCTGGTGGATCAGTGCCTGGTGTGTCTTGGCCTCGGAAGGGGTTAAGTTCTCTGCAGTGCTGAATACTTTACAGGCCATGGGCGAGGCCTTCTCTTTACTATATAAGGCTGTTGCACATGCTATCCGATGCCGGTCTTAAACTTCTGTTCCTGTGCTCCAGTAATGGTCTGTTGTCTGAAGCTGCTACCATCTGCATCCTGGCCCATCCAGTTTTTTGCTCCTGTTCACACAGGACTGGTTCGTTAAGTATTGAGCTCCTATCCAGACATAGTGTTCCGGGCGCAGCGAGCCCTAGGTATTTTTCTGTTTGGAGGTTTGGAATTTTTTTGGTAGGGGTTTTTTGGGTGTGTGATACTCAGTTCTGTTTTTTCCTATCCCTTGCTTAGTTCAGTTATTCTGTGTTTCACGTTTATTTTCTCCCTATGCTTTGCGTTCTCATGTTCACCGTTAGTCCAAGTCTGGACATCCGTGGGGGGGCTTGTTCTGTATCTGCCTCTCCTTTGTAAACATGAAGCTAGACAGGGGCTCTATTTCCTTTTGTAGGTTAGCTACTTCTCCGACTGTGCTCGTGCCCATTCAGGCAAGTTAGTCAGGCCCACGGCTACTTCTAGTTGTGCGAGGCAGGGTGTAGGAGTATCCACACTAGAAGTCCAAACTGCTCATACTTATTATTGTTTTTTTATATATGTTTTTCCTTTACTGGACTGAGAAGTTATCAGTCAGGGGCCAGTCCGTGGTCAGGGATCCCCAGACCATAAAAGTTACATCCCTCTGCCGCTGGAGGGTCTCGATCGCGGCGATGCCGCTTGGGGTGTCTCTGGGGCCTGGCAGACATGGTCGAGGGGAGGGCACCAGAAAATGAAGGCCAAGAAAGAGCAGGAACGGACGGGAGTCCCAGAGCAGCAGCAAAGGAGAGAAGCTCATCCGGATGGGAGAGAGACACCAATTGTCCATTGTAGCGAACCTGAAGATGGAAGGGGAAGCCCCAGGAGTATGGGACTTGGTGCTGAACCAGTACATCCAGGAGCGGTTTCAGGGCCCTCCGCTTGGCCAGCGTAAGGCGGGACAGGTCAGGGAGTAGCTGGATCACAGTGTCCTGGAACTTGACTTGGGGGGTATACCGGACTTTATGCATGATTGCCTCCCTCAGCTGATATCGGTGAACCCTGTAAATGACGTCTCTGGGGTTTGAGCAGTCAGGAGGGCGCCGGCCCAGGGAATGGTGTGTGCGGTCAAGCTCGAGGGGGGAGTCAATATGGAATTAAAGATTTTTAAAGTCAAATTGACTATATCGTAGATCAATCAGTCAGTCCAAATTAAAGAAGCTTATTGTTGCGCGATTTTGCTAAATAAAGACACAGAATTCAAGTCTGTTTCATCAGCTAGCTGAATTGCTTCAGTGCCCAGGTCAACACACAGCAAGCTACTGACTCTTTATTGAAAGTACACACACTTAAGAGACAAAGAAAGGAGGGGTTACTGCCCCCTTTGGCATTCCTGAGTTGCTGTCCATCTCCCATTGGCTCCAAACTTCAATGTCCAGCCAGACACCTCCTTGCTCCAGTCTGTGGAATTCTGTTACAGGGTGTGTCAAAAAGCAACCAAGCTCCATCTTGGATTCAAAGTCCTTTGTCTCAGAGTTGTAGGAAAAATTAGTATTTCCAAAACACATCATACATATAAAGTATATGAAACTTGATTCATGTTCTCAGACTTGACAAGATGAGACGCAGGGTGGCGTCAAGTTGCTGTGGCTCGATAGATTCGGGGAGCCCCCTCATCATGATGTTATTCCACCTGTTGCGGTTCTCCAAGTGGTCCAAGAGGTCTGTCAAATATTGTATCTGCTGAGTGTGAGAAGCTACTGTAGTGTCAAGGGCGGTGAGCTGGGTGCCCTGAGCAGCAGAGGAAGATTCCAAAGCATCCACCTTTCCTTCTAACAATTGAACCGCAGAGTGAACAGCTGAAAGTTCAGATTTGTAGGACTGTTCTACCCGTGAGACATATTCTTCCATATCAGACTTAGTAGGTACGTCCGCCAAATGGACACTGAGACGGCAGAATTCAGCAAGGGTATCGGTAATGGACGACACAGAGACTGCATTGCCATGGGAGGCAAGACCGGGCACTAGGCCAGCAGCCACTGGTGCGCCCGTGCCAGGAGTAGTAGTCATAGAGCCCAAATAATGCAAGTCTGTAGCAGGCAATGGCTGGGAGACAGATGGGCAGGGGTCCCGTACCCCAAGTAATGTGGGCGCTGGGGAGCACATAACACACTGTGAAGGGCCCAGGCCAGAGTCCTAGGCACCAGGAGGCTCATGAGCTTGAGGGCTCATATGTAGCAGGACAGCAGGGGTCAGCCACGGGGAAGACGGGCCTGGGGGCATGATGAGGGGCCTACCTCCATCACACACATCAGGCAGAGGAGACGCTTGTGTGATGCCCAGGCCTGGGGACACCAGAGGTGCTGCTGGAGATGCAGGGAGGGATGACCACGCCACATCAGAGTCTCCTGCAGACATGGAGGAGGAGAGAGACACGTGGCTGACATCAGCACAGAGCCAGGGTGCCGGCGGGCTGGAGATGGGGCCGGGTTCCCCGGAGACAGCAGGGAGCAGGGCCGGATCCATCGGAG
Source organism: Leptodactylus fuscus (assembly GCF_031893055.1). Lineage (NCBI taxonomy): Eukaryota > Metazoa > Chordata > Amphibia > Anura > Leptodactylidae > Leptodactylus > Leptodactylus fuscus. The sequence goes on along the minus strand of NC_134268.1, from coordinate 75,340,141 downwards.
TGCAGCAGGCAGGATCAGAGCTGTGTGTGGATAGCTGCGAGGCCGAACCGCGAAGTGAAGCCGCCGCCATCTTGGATATAGCGCTAGGAGCTGCAGTCGGCATGCGTGGGTCTAGTAGGAAGCATTCAATGGAGGCATCCCTGGAGGCCCCGGGAGGGGTCGAAGAGGATCTCTGGAGGTGTCTCCGTGACTTCCCCATGGTCTGGGTGAGTGGATGAGAGCCGGTCAGCCGTAAATCCGCAGAAGTCCAGAGGCTAGAGACGGAGCTGAGGCAACACGCGTCCTCACTCCTCCATAGCCAAGCCACACCCCCGGTATTGAATGTTTTATCAACATTTTTAGTAAGATTTTAGAGTAAAAGTAAATTTTAAAGTAAAATTAGTGACCTAAAATGCTATTCCCATCTTGGCAAATCACTGAAATCACTGCTACTCTGCTCTGTCTCCCTTACTCCCATATAGGTGAATCAAAGCTACGGAAAGAGTAGAGCACATTTTGCTCATTAGTCTACTACTACTATTGTGCTCACATTAGTCTACCACTTTTTTTTTTTTTTTACCGATAAGTCGTATGCTCATATTTACACTTGGGTAGAGATATAATTTAAAACTTTCATGTCCAGGTGTTTGGGATCTATACACCCTTTTTTAACATTCTATTCTGAAAGTGAATATTTTTACTTCTCTTCAGAAATACCATTGTTATGTGATAGTAATTTTTTTTCCGTCCCTATCAGTATGTCTTTGGAGTGTGGGAGGAAACCAACACAAACACGGGGAGAACATACAAACTCCTTGCAGATGTTGTCCTTGGCAGGATTGGAACCCAGGACTCCAGCACTGCAATTCTAACCACTGAGCCTCCGTGCTGCCCACATAATAGTAATGGTTACCTAAAGGGGTCTTCCCATCTTGGCAACTTATCCACATAGTAGTGGGGATTGGTTGAGGTCCCAGAAGTTGGAATCCCATCAATCTGCAGCTTATTCCCTACCTGTTGAAGGAGAAAACCCTTTCAGGTTAAGGCCCCAGGCAGTGAATCACTAAAAAAAAGAATAATAAAAATACTGCAAAAACGCATGATTTTTTTTTCCACAGTGTCTACATAGTTTTGCATAAGCATTTTTGAAATCACAGCATTTTCACTGTAGATTTTTTTGCTGCAATGTGTGTAAGGGGTTAGCCAGAATCCCATCCACTTTGCAGATAATGTAAAATGCAGCGTATTTTGATGCAGTGATTCCGTCGCTGCCAAAATGCTACATTTCCGCAACATGGGACCCCAGCTCTAGTGGTTGTTCACACTTGCACCGCTATTCACTTACTATAATTCTGCCAAAATTGCAGGATAAACCGCTTGGGGACGGCTTGCTGGCGGTCAGTTTAAAAAAAAACATTAATTTCAATGGGTTTTTAAAGCAAACTGCTGGTGTCTTTAGGCAGCTCTGCTGTAAAACCTTTTTTTTTTTTTGCACAGACACAAAGTCGAACATGCAGGACTTTGTGTCCGTGCAAAAACACGGTTTCATGGCAGTGAGGCTCCATACGGACACTGGCGGTTTTCTTTAAAAACCCTTTGAAATGAATGGGTTTTTAACTGACCGCTGGCAAGCCGTCCCCAAGCTGTTTTTCCTGCAATGTTGGTGGAATCATGGCAGGCAGACTGTGCAGGTGTGAATGCCCCCTTAACTGATCAGAGTGTAGCATATAATAAATGTCATCAAACATCCTAAAAACTCAAATAATTGTCTTTTGATCCAAATAATCCAAATTACACCAGTTTACTTTATACACAAGAGTTTTCTCTCCCTCTCTCAGTTACTCTTGACTGTTAATCATCGTGGGTCTTTACTGGACCTCCACTTGCTCGTATGGCTTAACAAAAAGTCTTTTAGGGTAAGTTTACACAGGGTATATTGATCAGGATTTTGAGTTCGTATCCGCCTCAAAATCCTGACCAAAAAGACAGCTCCCACTGAAATCAATGGGAGCTGGTCAGGTCTTTTTTCTGGGAACTGTTTGTTCCGGCTCTCGAAAAAAGAAGCGAGATGCTCATTCTTCAGGCTGATTCGCTTCCGATTCGGCCTGAAGACACTCCCGACTAGGCCCATTCATTGGACCTAATCCGTAGCGGAGTGCGTGACGATGCCGATCCAGTGCACCGGCTTTCTGTCGCGGCTACCCATTTTTTGGTCCGAAATCTGAGGCGGCCTCCGCCTCAGGTTCCAGACCAAAAAATCCCTGTGAACTTAGAGCTCATCAAAAGAAGATTTGTGGCATGCTCACATCAGGTGCTGTGTAAGGATCCTATTGCATTGTTTCTAGGGGAGAATGTCTGCAATATAGGCAATATACTGTAGTACTGTATAGCACACTGAGTGCCAACAACTGTAGTAGGAGTCACATAGACACCATGTGCCTTAGCTTCAGAAAAAGAATATTTTTTGACAAAACAACTACATGGGATTTATTATACATCCTGAAACACGTGCTATGAAAAATTGTTATTCAGTTTTTATTACAGAAATGTGCTATGCATTTGGAAATATGCTGTTGTGTATTTTTTATATCAATACTATTAAATCATGTATATTTACCATGGGGATAAATTAATATATAACAAATCCTATATGCAATTTTTATACTAAATGTTTTATTGACTTGTATGTGTTTTTGGTCTCTGCTTTTATGAGTTCTTTTTTCCTTTGGAATGTATTCATATAAAGATCACAGAGTTTTCAATGAGACCGAATATAAATAAATTGTGTTTTTTACTAGTCCAGATAAGCAGCAAAGTAACAATGTTTCTTTGAAGGCATGTGACATATGACCATAAATAAAATAGGAAAAAATATAGCAGCACTAGTGGAGATAATTTGAAACGTTTGGCAGAGAGTCAACCTTTGCAGGGCTTAATACTGTCCCTTTGTGAACAAAGCATTGCCTTTGTTGTTCTTCAATTGCAATCATTTTTGTTTCATCTTCACAAGAGCCACAATTTTATGTTTTCCACCAGTTCTGAGGATTTTAGTGACACTGCAGCTTTGATGTGGAAGGATTTTGATTTCCTTTTAAACTGATAAAAAATATCATATGCTTTCTTCTTTGAGAGTAGGTTAGTGAGATATAGACGTAAATTATACTCAAATTGTGTTTGAAGGAAAAATAACAAAAGACCTTTTTTCCAACAAGATCACTTAAAAAAGAGCTTTAACAGTTAGTTGGTGCACTGCAAAAGTCGCCATATTAAGTATTGACACAATAATATAAAGTGTGATTGAGCATTTATCGCCAATATCAGTAAATGGAGCAGGTCAGATAACTACATTCATTAAATTATTGAATTATTTATTTTATGATAGATCCTATTTCACATTTCCACCTAAAAACTTTATAGAAACATTGACATATTTACATGTTTCCTACTGAAAAAATAAATGAATGACCGGTGAGCAATAGTGTCTCCGTTATCTTAAGGAAGTTTGTTTAGTTCTCACAGCTGTCATGAAGGGATTGTTGTCAAGACTCTTTGATCTTGGAATCTTTTGTGGTCCATTTAGAAATAAACATAGTAACCCTAGGTGAGTGACTGGTGATTTTCTAGTTTTCTGCTTTGCTTTTTATGTGCTCAAAGCATTGGTTATGGTAAGTAGTGATTATACATACACATTACACATTCCATAATCCATTTAAATAGTGGGTGACATCAGTTTTGACCCCTCAAAACTGCTGACAGTACTAGATAGGTGATACATAAAGGAGATATAACATACCTAGATGAATACATCAGTGATCCAGCACTTCATTAGAAATCCTCATTTTATTAGAAAGCCTTTAAAATCGAATAGAAGCAGAGCAGCACATATATGTATTGCACCCCTGGGGAGTGCTGCTTTATGCGTTTCAGATGTGCCAGTCTTTAGTCATAACCAATGCCCATACCTAGGTGAATGGCCATGCTAGCTGCATGACCAAAGGAAAAGATATTTTAATCCTCCTCGCCCTGTGTTTGAGAGTTACTGTGCTGTGTCACTACCCTCGGCTTTTGAGTGATAGTTTTCATGCCTATCCAGGAGAAAAGTATTAACTTCTTGTTCTACGGTGTGTTATTAAGTCACTATGAGCATATAGTTAACACTCAGCACCGTAAGGGTAAGTTTTTTGGATCAGAACCTGAGGCGGAGGCCGCCTCAGGTTCCGGTCCAAAAACTGGGTTGCCGCGACTAAAAGCCAGTACACTGCACCAGCATCCAGCCGCGTACTCTGCTCCGGATTAGGTCTAATGAATGGGCCTAGTCCGGAGGAAGGAGTGTCTTTAGGCCAAATCACGAAGCGACTTGGCCTGAAGAATGAGCATCTTGCTTCTTTTTTCCGGGAGCCGGAAGAAACAAAAAAAGACCTGAGCAGCTCCCATTGATTTCAATGGGAGCCGTCTTTTTGGTCAGGGTTTTGAGGCGATTACAACCTCAAAACCCTGACCAAAAAACTCTGTGTGAACTACCCTTATAGTACAGCATCTTTATGCCATGTGCACAAGAACTGTGCCTGTGGCATTACCTCCGGCACTTGGCTGTTTAACACCTGGGAATAGCCACCAGAGTCGGAAGATACTCTGAAGGATTATTTCTCTGGATGCTATGATCAATAGCAATCACGAAATACAGGGGATCCTGAGGCAAAATCACTTTCACCACCCCTCGAACTCCCAGATTGTGAGGTCCAAGGGTGTTCTGTCCTCCCTATGTGTGTGGAGTATAGGTTGACAGGCAGCTAAACTCCTTCCCAGTAACTCATGCACTCTGGAGAGGTGTCCGAACTTTGCTTATATTACAAGGGATAGGGTGAAACTGGAGAACAGAAAACAGTACATTGCAGTTACAATGGGCATGTGGTAATCTTCCATGACACAAACTGTGTATGTATTACTATGGCAGACATACTTGTGACAATCTTCTATGACATGGCTATGCAGGCATTACTATTACATAACAGCACACTATGACACAAACTATACATGTATCTTGCTGGAAGGTACATCAGATACGTAACATTGTGGTAATGGGGAGGTAATAGACATCTATGAGGCGTATGGTTACATGTGGTCTGAAATGGGAGCTGGGTCTGGCTCAATGAGCATGGTCTACTAGCTAGAACAACTACATATAGAAATTATGCTAGGGAGTGTGGAAACATAACAATATATGTAATACATGAAGGTATAGTGCTGGGTATAGCTATTACATACCAACGATGCTACTTAAGGCCCAAGTCTTGGAGAAGGTATAAGATGGTGTGGCAGGGTCCATGCCTGAAGTGAAAAAGACTAACTACAGTGTAGCCTGGTGACAACACCAAGTTGTGGACGGGAACTACGGTGACTCTAGTGGGACACATAAAAAAGGTATGGTAGTTTGTAATTTGCACAATGGCCACTAGATGGAGCTATGACAGGTAATATGAGATACCTGCTGGAGGCATAACAAAGGGGATGCCATGGCAGTCAGGAGGCCAAGCTACAGCCTCCACCACTCAGATCCCTAGATTGTGGGGTCCAAGGGGATGCCATGGCAGTCAGAAGGCCAAGCAACGGCCTCTTGACAACCGTTCCCTGTTACATATAGAGAACCTACATGCACTGTGCAGAGATTTCTATCCCTTGTGGGACAGCAAAAAGTAGAACAAATAAAGTTCAAAAAGTTTAAAATAAAGAATAAAAAATTAATTAATTAAAAAAATAAGGTTAAAAAAAGCCCACCTTATAACAAAAAATGAACAAACAGGTTGGGCATCCTCATGTACAGCCCCACTATCCCAAAATAACATTATTCATTCCATATGGTGAACACCGTAAAAAATATATATCACATTGCACAAAATAACATATTTTGCGCACTTACTGTAGTTTTCCCAAAAAAATAGCAATAAAAAGTGATCGAAGAGTCATATATTCCAATCATTGGTACCAATAAAAAGTACAACTTGACCCACAAATAAAGAGAGAACAAAAACATAGCACTGCGCTGTACACAGAGGAACATGTCATGTGACGGAAAAAATGAAAGGTCCTCTTGTGACTATCTGTACCCCTTAATTTGCGTGTCTCTACCTCAACAATATATAACACCAGAAAAAACTAAAAACAAAGTAGACTGTACACTCAGCATATGGAAAAACATAAAAATATTTATTGAAATATTGATACAATTATAACAAGAAAACACACACAATACAGGAAACAATTCCCACAAAGGATCCGCTTAGCCACAGTTTCATCGTACCTTTATGAAGACATTATATTGCTGAATCACATGGTGTTTATAAATACGCTCCAAGTTAAAAAAAAAAAGCACATTAACATAACGATGAAATATAATAAGCATGAAGATGTAATAAAGAGTGTCTGCACATATAAGTATATCAGTAGACACTATTGTAGCCACCAGTCAGTAGTAACGCACAACCTTATATCTAGCTGGAAACAACTGTGTCTCAGTATCAGTGTCTCAATATCTTGTTGTTTCCAGCTAGATATGAGGTTGTGCTTTACTACTGACTGGTGGCTACAATAGTGTCTACTGATATACTTATATGTGCAGACACTCTTTATTACATCTTCATGCTTATTATATCTCATCCTTATGCTAATGTGCTTTTTTAACTTGGAGTGTATTTATAAACACCATGTGATTCGCCAATATAATGTCTTCATAAAGAGACGATGAAACTGTGGCTAAGTGGATCCTTTGTGGGAATTGTTTCCTGTATTGTGTGTGTTTTCTTATTATAATTGTATCAAGCCCTGACATATATTTGTCAACAAAACAGTAATAAAGTTATAGGCATCAGAATATGGAAACCTCAGAGAAATTGTTCATTTTCAGAAAGTGACTTTTTTATTTGTAAAAGCAGTAAAACGTGATAGAAGCAATATTAATATGGTATTGCAGTAATTGTAATGACCCGCCTGACAAAACTGCCATGTCATTTTTAATGCAGAGTGGATGCTATTTAAAAACAATACAGAAAATTCTGATAGAATTGTTTTTTTTTTTCATAAGGACCTCCAAAAAATGTAAATAAATACATTATATTTACCCCCAAATGGTGGCAAGTGAAATTACAACTCAACACATAAAGAGTAAGCCCTCACTTCGCTATGTTGATAAAAAATTTAAAAAATCATGAAGTTTGGAGGGCAGGAGAGGAAAATATGAAAAAGTTGCCGAGCATTAACGTACAAAATACTGTGCGTCCTTAAGCGGAAAAGGGGGACAGAGTCCCTGAACAGTCGCACAACGCTAGTGTGACTGTAGCCTTAATAAAATGATGCTTTAAAATGGTTATAATATTGATTTGTACAGTTCCATTAGTATCACACTTTGCAAAGTAACATGGGAAAGATTTAGCAATCTCTTTACGCCAGTTTTCTGGCATGAAGGGAAAAAATTGTGGGGCAGTTTTGGCGTAAGATCCTTTCTTGCGCCAAGCATGTGCCACAACACCTATTCTGCGTTTTTTTTGTTATTTTGTGGCGTAACCTCTTCATAAATCATTTAATTCCTTCTCCAGTCGTCCTTTATTAACATTGACGTATAATATGTCATTCTTAATAAATCTGCCCCAGAATTTGCAAGATTGAAAAAAATACTCCAAAAAATAACTTCATCTAGTTCAGCCTATTATCCTTAAGTGTTAATACAGATAAAGGACAGAACTTCATGAAGTAGAAATCAATTTTCTTAATTTTAGAGGAAGATTCACTCCCTACCCAATCTGGCAAACAAATGCCCAGATCAACACTGAAAATCTAACAATAACTATAACTTGTAGCATTTCTACTCTCAGCCATTTCTTGAACTTTTATTGAATTCTTCATGTGAGAGGAATATGCAAATGTGTTTCCCAGGATGTAAATAGGAAACACTGCCTCAGTATGCTCCTCTATTGGAAGCAACTCCCTTGAACATCATTCCCGACTTCACAACAAGCCTTTAATTGCAATGATGTGGGATTTTGTTAAGTCAGTATCATCCCAACTGTTGACGGCCGAGGCAGAGGTGAGATACTTTTAGACCAGATTAAGGGGATATTGTCACACCTTAGGGAGAGACCACCATGTAGGTGTGTGGCGTCTTATAAAGCCATTTTGGCTCCCTAAGGAGGGACAATATCTCCTTAATCTGAATTCTCCATGACATTTTGCTCTGACAAGTGAAGTGTTTAATTGTCTCACTGCTGTTACAGTAAAGATCCCCATCCTGTGTCTGTGTAGAAACCTTCTTTCCTCTAAACCTAAAGGATGCCTGTTGTTACAGTTAAAGTATTGGGTAAGAAGAGATGCTGGCAATGACTGCTGTACTGACCTTTGATATATTTGGTACTATAATCTAAGCCATTCCATTTAATACTTTTGTTTCCAGCCTTTGAACCGCTCAAGATCTGTTTTTCTTGTGCATTGGTGCCAAAAACTGAAGCAAATATTCTAAAGACAATCTGACAAATAATTTATGAAATGGCAGAACAATGTTCCTGTCGTGTGTATCCATGCCCCATGATCTTATTTGCTTTGGCAGTAGTTGCCTGGCACTCGTTTTTGCAGTTAAGTTTACTTATTGATATTATATTTATGCCATTCAATAACCAGGCCAACTTTTAGCACCCATAAAGTCTCTGCAATCCATTATTAGTTAATGCTTTATAAAATTTTTTTTTTTTTTTTTTTTTTTGAGGAGTCTTCACTATTTGATACCTTTATTAATAGCTAACTAAAAATGATGACATATTGCAAGCTTTCAGGATTACTAAAATGATCCCTTCATCATGCTGGTATAACACAATATCTGAAGGCAGGCATATTTATACAGGAATACAGTGTTAGATGCAAAGTAGATGCAAAGCAGAACATGTAAATAAACAGTTAAAAAAACCTATATATATCAGTTCACAGGAAGGTTCTCTGGTTTTATGGTTCCTTTGATCAGTCATGTGGTGTCTAGTTGTTGTAAAAGGTCATAAAACCCTGTGACTGGTTTAGCCCCCTTTGCAGTGTGTCAAAGGTCATCATGAGTTTGAATTCCCAGATCCTCCAATGTTTTCTGCTTTTGAAATTTCCTCTTAAGACCAGGATCTTCATATCATTAATGATATTATGATTTTGATTGCAGAAGTGTTTTGGCACAGGTCCATTCTCTGCTCTCTAACTATATATCGGTGTGAATTCATCCTCATCCTAAGTGTCTGGCCTGTCTCCCCTGCATACAGGCCTCCAGTGGGACACTTGGTGCGTATTATTAAATACACCACATTAGGTGTGCTACAGGTGAAGTTACCTGGGATCTTTTAGTCTTGATCAGAGTTCGGGATCTTTATTTTATTAGTGGTTATTATGTGCGGGCAGGTTTTGCACTTTTTCTGTCTGCACGGAAATGTTCCTGTTGTAGTTGGAGGTGACAGTGAGCTCCTAACAATCATGTCTCTGAGATTGTCTATAGCACAGGAGAGGGGGATCTGGAAATATAGATTTTTGATGGTTGTCTTTTTGCAGTAGTGGATGTAATTTGCGTGTAATTTCTCTCAGCATCTCCAGATGTGTGTTATATGTGATGACCAGGGGCACCCGATTGTTTTCCTGTTTGGTATTGTATTTTAATAAATCCGATCTTGGTATTCTCTTGGCCCTGTTAATTTGGTTATCAACTGTGGGATGGTAGCCCTGCCTCAAGAATGTGCCTCTTTTAGTGAATAAATATGCATGCTTTCAGAAATTGTGTCATACCATGCCTGATGAAGAAACCTAGTAGTCTCGAATGCTTGCAATCTGTCATCATTTCTGTGATGTATTCATGTCTATGAGGCTTCTGATCCGATGACACATATGATTATAGATCAGGTCCAATCATGCTTGATGTCATCGGTACAGAATGGATTAGAAGTCCCCATAAATCTGAATACATCTTGGAATGCACTCGGATGTTACTCTGAGTGTCATCTGAGCGCATTCTGTTGCAAACTCAGCCTCACATTGGAAGCACACTCAGTCATGTGCAGGGGCCTAAGTCTTTTTTCACAAACCCTCAGTCTGTGCCAAGGAAATAGCAACATACTGTTGCCCCATTAAAATCCTGTATCATTGAAGTCAGTGGTTCAGTGAAAAAACCAACATTATGGAACAGACATCAGTACTTGTTCAATTTTTCATTGATGGTTGCTAGGAAACACTGAAAATAAGCTAGCTTTTTTTTTTTTTTTTACTGATGCCATTTGCTGGAGAAATAAGCAAGCAAAGAGCAAACTCTGAAGGAATACTGCGAATGGTCACTTCTTTCCTGAATGCATACTTAAGAAATATTAAAAATTTTTGCCATGCTTGTGTGAAATCAGCCTTAGGCATCTTTATATACTACCTCGATTTCAATGGGATTTCAGACCCCCCTCAGACAGCATACTCAGTTGTTTGCATGAGACCTTAGGCATGATTGAGAGTTTCACCAATACAAACAGCAGCTGTCAGGTCAGAGTAATGCTCTATTCACACCTGCGCCTGCTCCCCGCTGGGGGGTTCTTTTCCCTATTCCGCTTGAGAAACGCGGAGAGAAAAGTACGGCAAGCAGCTCTTTTCTCTTCGCAATTTTCACCCTTTTCGGGTGGAAACCCTGCAGGCCCCATTATGGCATCAGCAGGTTTCCGCTTTTTTAAGCGAATTAGGTTTCCGTTCAAGGGGTCCCCAAGCGAAACCCCAAATGGAAACCCAAATGCAGTTGTGAACCTTCTGTTATTTTATAGGACCTGCTATGAAACTGTGGGAACGGAACGGAGCATCAGAACACACATGTGAAGTGTGTAACACAGCTGCCTTTATAATAATACACACAAAATGTTTCTGTCACACACATCTAAAAGTCAAGAAGGCGGACGTAGAACAAAAGCTTTATTGAAGCGTTCATTCATTTAATTTCCCCTAATGAAAGGAGATGTCATGTAAGGTAGAGGATGAATCGGCGGTTTTATTGTAAATTGTGTAACGTAAACAATTAACAATCCCTGATCTTATGATGCTCAATGAACATCACAAGGGGCAGCGAGTTAATGCTTATTAAGTCAGTCACTGAATATCATGCCAGATGTACTTATATCTGAGGCTTTTAATAACTAAGGTCTCAAGACCTAGTCATGATAAGATCAAATGACAAACATTCAATTATCTCTTTCCTACAAATTATCCTTGAAGAAAGATCTTCTAGCTCTAAGATCTCACAACCAAACCATTAGACAATAATAAGGTAAGCATGCAATATACGCAAGAGGAATAATTCTATAATATCTGAAAGGAACGCAAACAAAAATGTAATAATCCTGATCAAAAATATCTTCATGAAATTCTCCTGCATGGACTGTGTGAAATCTGTTGTGTAGTCAGATACTTAGATATATCTGGATTAGACTACCATAAAAAGAATATAAAACATTTGGTGCAATATATTACCTTATCTTTTAAACAAGTATAAATATGCTATAGGTATATGTTTACATGATTGATGTGTATCTATTGCAAGTGTATCATAGATACTATGGCAGCGATAGTTCCCTACACTGTAGGGCTGTGTCATGATGTATATCAGGAATAAGTGTGAGATCGCATTTAGCCCACCAGAGTATATTCAAGTGGACATAAACCTTGTAACACTATGGACAGAAGCCTAATAATAACTTATTATCTTGACATTGATCATATATTTACAGTGCAATTAAAAGCATGCTGGCATATATTCTATATAGACAGAAGGTGCACAACTAGTGTTTTCCTCTGTTATGGGCAAAAAAGTACACTATGGTATTTGTGCTTTTTTGTGCAGTTTTGTATTTTTAATTTACCAGTTAAGTAATTCTATAACTACCAATACAAGCTTTTATGGGGGGGGGACACTAAGAGTCAGTGCACACAGAGCTTTTTGGCTTTTATCTTGACACTAAATCCGCCTCAAGGCCGCCTGAGGAGGATTCAGCGTCAAAATCAGCGCCAAAAAACTCTGTGTGCACTGACCCTCAGAGTAGTTACACTAGGTCTAATCCAAGTATTGCACAGGTGTCAGTGATAGGAAGAGTGGGTACTCAGCTGTGCAAGGGCATAATTTGAGGGGTAGACCCAGGTCCAGGAGTCTTAGGGATCCTATCAACTGTCTATTCCCAGTATGAGCAGACCAATACTATAAACAATACACTACAGTTGGGGACCTGGTACATCTTTTTCATTGGGGTCCAAGAGATTCATTTTATGCTTTTGCAGCGGTCTGGCTATTTAACCCTTTAATTTATGTGTTCTCTAGTGATTGCAGCACAGCATCTTAGTTTCATGTATTCCAGACAGTGATGAGTTTAAAATGCTGTTTTTTGTTCAGGCACTGTGTAAAAACGGAATAAAAAGTGATCAAAAAGTTGAGTGTTAAAGAAAAACACCCAGAAAGTTAGAAAATTTTTTCAATATGTTAATAACATACTAGCAAATGTATAGATGTAAACTTCGGAGAAACCCAACGTATGAAGCATGCTTCAAAAGCTTGTGAGTGGTAACTCCCCCTTTTGCTGAAGCCCATTGCCATTTTGGGGCATGACATGCCTCTTTTTTGTGGCTTACCATACCTCCTTTGTCACATGGACACAAAATCTAGTGGAAAATTCCATGAGTGGAAAAAAAGCTAGCAGAACCTATTAAAATCAATGGGAGGCTTTTTTTTTCAGCACCAAATACAGCGCCATTTTCCTCCATGTTAATGGACCCTAAGGTCAAATACAAAAGAAGGTTCCAAGGAATCTAGAAAATAATTGAACCAGTATTATCACAAAATCACATTAAAAATGCGGTCCTGCCAAAACGATGCGATCCTATCCAGTTAAATATAATAGGACTAGCTTTTACCCGCAACTTCATCTGCGGTGATTTGAGAATTGGGCGGACACAGATGTGTGAAACTGTGAGAGTACTTTAAAAATCTTGCTGGGATAGCAAATGTGATATTTTAGATTGTGTATGTACTAATCCAGACAATTTGTTGTTATTTTGAGAGAAAGTTTTTTTTTTATTTCAGCTGGTATGTGGTAAAGTTGAAATGTACATACTGTATTCGGGAGTGAGGTATTTTAAGTTAATATACTTCTATGGTAACTAATATGTATATGTATCAGCCCCGGGGGGTGTTTTTATAGTTGGTGGGAACCTGCAATTATTTGATTGCAAGTTCCTATAGACGGCAATCCAAGTGTATTGCCGTCTATGGGAGATTGCAGCATTAGCATCGGGCCTCCGCGTGTAGCGGAGAGCCGGTTGCTATGGTGACCGCTCCACAACAAAGTGGTTGGCTGTACTTTTACATTCCCGGAGGATGTCGTGGAGGGCCGGGCCGCAGCATCGCTCCACTCCTGCCGCTGCAGGAAGCCTGCGGTGGCAGGAAGGTTGCGATCGTGCTCCTCTACCCCTTGCCCCACCGTATACCCGGTTTTCAGAAAAGTTTTTTTTTGGGGGGAGGGGGAGTCGTGTTATACGCCGGAGCATGTGGTGAGGTTGTACAGTGGGGCAAAAAAGTATTTAGTCAGTCACCAATAGTGCAAGTTCCACCACTTAAATAGATGAGAGACGTCTGTAATTTACATCATAGGTAGACCTCAACTATGAGAGACAAAATGAGAAAACAAATCCAGAAAATCACATTGTCTGATTTTGTAAGAATTTATTTGCAAATTATGGTGGAAAATAAGTATTTGGTCAGTAACAAAATTTCATCTCAATACTTTGTTATATATCCTTTGTTGGCAATGACAGAGGTCAAACGTTTTCTGTAAGTCTTCACAAGGTTGGCACACACTGTTGTTGGTATGTTGGCCCATTCCTCCATGCAGATCTCCTCTAGAGCAGTGATGTTTTGGGGCTGTCGCTTGGCAACACGGACTTTCAACTCCCTCCAAAGGTTTTCTATAGGGTTGAGATCTGGAGACTGGCTAGGCCACTCCAGGACATTGAAATGCTTCTTACAAAGCCACTCCTTCATTGCCCTGGCGGTGTGCTTTGGATCATTGTCATGTTGAAAGACCCAGCCACGTTTCATCTTCAATGCCCTTGCTGATGGAAGGAGGTTTGCACTCAACATCTCACGATACATGGCCCCATTCATTCTTTCATGTACCCGGATCAGTCGTCCTGGCCCCTTTGCAGAGAAACAGCCCCAAAGCATGATGTTTCCACCCCCATGCTTTACAGTAGGTATGGTGTTTGATGGATGCAACTCAGTATTCTTTTTCCTCCAAACACGAAAAGTTGTGTTTCTACCAAACAGTTCCAGTTTGGTTTCATCAGAGGATAGGACATTCTCCCAATACTCTTCTGGATCATCCAAATGCTCTCTAGCAAACTTCAGACGGGCCCAGACATGTACTGGCTTAAGCAGTGGGATACGTCTGGCACTGCAGGATCTGAGTCCCTGGCGGCGTAGTGTGTTACTGATGGTAGGCTTTGTTACATTGGTCCCAGCTCTCTGCAGTTCATTCACTAGGTTCCCCCGCGTGGTTCTGGGATTTTTGCTCACCGTTCTTTTGATCATTTTGACCCCACGGGGTGAGATTTTACGTGGAGCCCCAGATCGAGGGAGATTATCAGTGGTCTTGTATGTCTTCCATTTTCTAATTATTGCTCCCACAGTTGATTTCTTCAATCCAAGCTGGTTGCCTATTGCAGATTCAGTCTTCCCAGCCTGGTGCAGGGCTACAATTATGTTTCTGGTGTCCTTTGACAGCTCTTTGGTCTTCACCATAGTGGAGTTTGGAGTCTGACTGTTTGAGGGTGTGCACAGGTGTCTTTTTATCCTGATATCAAGTTTAAACAGGTGCCATTACTACAGGTAATGAGTGGAGGAAAGAGGAGACTCTTAAAGAAGAAGTTACAGGTCTGTGAGAGCCAGAAATCTTGATTGTTTGTAGGTGACCAAATACTTATTTTCCACCATAATTTGCAAATAAATTCTTACAAAATCAGACAATGTGATTTTCTGGATTTGTTTTCTCATTTTGTCTCTCATAGTTGAGGTCTACCTATGATGTAAATTACAGACGCCTCTAATCTTTTAAAGTGGTGGAACTTGCACTATTGGTGACTGACTAAATACTTTTTTTCCCCACTGTATGTGGTAGTGGCCGGAGGAGCAACTGAGGAACAGGGCACTGCAAGACCCTCGGCAGATAGCAGCTAATGTAATGTGCCGGCTGGCCGCCCAGCTGTGTTGTATGACTGGGGCGGAGGACACAGGACAAAGAGCAGGACAGTTTATATATGGAGCAGCTGTCCATAGAAGAATGTGTGCTGCGAACTTACCGCTGAGCGTGGAGATCGTGGAAAGCAGGAGGATCGCGGAAAAAGTAAGCCAGGTAAGGTAAATTCGAGGGTCGGGGATGACTGTGGAATGCCAGCGTGCGGCCCAGGCTGTGTGTGCGCTATAGTGACTTGTATGCAGGAAGTGTGCGTGCGGCCTCCTCAGTGCAGTGTAGTTCGTCTCACTGCCCAAGCAGTGTCGCGCTGATGTTCAGCAAACATGGCGGTCCCGGAGCGCCGGCTTTGGTAGGCTGCTAAGGTATATTACCGTAACGTGACTGTGTAAGGTCAGCAAATACATGTAAATGTCATTGAGTGGGGTTAGGGCTACCCTTGAGGCGACAATAAGGAGTGTGCAGGTAGTTTGTGGCTGGAAATGCGAGGAAGTTTGTGTGATTCTACAGCTGGGGTTGGTAGTCCTGCTTTTGTGACTCTCCTGGCAAGAAAGCATGTTGTTTAACGGCACCAAAAGTAGCCCATGTTTCAATCCCAAGCGAAAACTATGTTTGTGGAAAATTTCACGCAAATCCGTCCAGGCGTTTTAGCGTGATTGAGGAACAAACATCCAAACTCACAAACATCCAAACATCTAAACATCCAAACCCCTAGTTCTGTGTTGTTCTGGCATTATTCTTGGGGCCGTGCTATGTCTGCTTATGCTCCTTTTGACTTGTTTTGATTTACATACTGCTGGCACGTGTGCCTCCTGTTTTGCCCGTCTTGGGCTCTGTTTTGTTTTTGCCATTTTGTAATGCTCTGTGACTCTGTTTCTCTATTTTGAAAAATTTCAATAAAATTCAGTTTACACCTAAACATCCAAACACACAAACTTTCATTAGTAGGATATAATAACCACCTGTATACGTATATCACAAATAGCCACCTAACTTACCCACAAGTATGATAATAATCAGTGAGGATGACCCCCAAAGCACAGTGGTCCTGGATTTGGGGTTTGGACATATTTTATTTTGTTCTTCCTTGCTGTCAATGTTTTTATTTATGTGATTGTCTCTTTTTTAATCATATATGTATTTTGTTATTTAATAATAAATATGTACGCTTTATACAGTATCCACTCCTGGTGAGTTTGTATATTGGCTCTTATGTCATTTCTCATGGTTATAAACAGTCCATACCATTTTTCTCTTTATAGATAGACTACTGCACTGATATGCTAAAATTTTGTGTGAGTAAACTTTTACATACATTTGTTTATTCCATTAAATTGCCCTTTTGAATGCTCCACAAAGAACAGGGTTCCCTTACAAAAATACAACTACCAACTGTTCGCACCAGAAAACATTTTTTTATTTTTAATCTAGATAACTTAAAATCAATATTTTTTTTTGAAAGGATAAAATAAAAATGGGGTTTGACTTTATTGCATTTATTTTGACTGTCTTTTTTTAGAGATAAATACATACGTGGACATAATTGTTGGTACCCCTAGTTTAATGAAAGAAAAACCCGCAATGATCACAAATAACTAGTATCTGACAAAATTAATAACCAAACTACAAGTTGACAAGCCACAAAGCTTCTGGGAGAATGTCCTATGAACAGATGAGACAAAAATTTCGCTTTTTCATAAGGCACATCAGCTCTATGTTCACAGATGGAAAAATGAAGCATAGCTTGTAAAGAACACTGTCCCTACTGTGAAACATGGAGGAAGCTCTGTTATGTTCTGGGACTGCTTTGCTGCATCTGGCACAGGGTGTCTTGCATCTGTACAGGGTACAATGAAATCTCAAGATTATCAAAGGATTCTAGAAATGTGCTGCCCAGTGTCAGAAAGCTTGCATCTGGCCCGACGGGACCTGCCATTTTTTGCACTTGAAAAAGGGCTAGTTGAGGCTCGAAACACGTCGTGCTGTGCTGATTTACTTCAATAAACAGTTTTCTATCTTGGATATTCGTTCTGTCATCTCCTTGTTGTACCAGTCAGCGCGGTTCTCCCGTTCAGGACCATTGGTCCCCTTTGTTCTTGTCCAGTTTTCCTCCTGGTATCCGGTGCTGGGATCGAACTGCTGCCACTCTCACCAGTAACACGTTTATCAAAGGGTTGTGAGATCACAACCCTGCAAGGTGAGAGGCCACCTGGTCATTTTCAAGTACTATATCACTGTGGATTCAATTTATGCCTCTTTAAATACTACACTTAGTTCGCTCGGTGTCCCCTCTCTTCTCTTTTTTACTCAGAAAGCTTGGTCTCAGTCACAGGTCATGGGTGTTGCAACAGGATAAAGACCCAAAACACACAGCTAAAAACACCCAAGAATGGCTAAGAGGAAAACATTGGACTATTCTGAAGTGGCCTTTTATGAGCCCTGACCTAACTCCTATTGAGCATCTTTGGAAGGATCTGGAAAAGGCACCCTTCAAACCCAAGGCAACTGGAGCAGTTTGCTCATGAGGAGGGGCCAAAATACCTTCTGAGAGGGGAAGAAGTCTCATTGACAGTTACAGGAATCGTTTGATTGCAGTGATTGCCTCAAAAGTTTGTGCAACCAAATATTAATTTATGGGAACCGTCATTTCTGTCCAGGCCTGTTTCATGAGATTTATTATTAATAAAATTCTGTTGAAGCAGAAAGCAATGTCTGACTTTCATTTGTTCATTTTCATAGAATTTTTATTCATTATTAATTTTGTCAGACTCAAGCTATTTCTGTGGCCATTGTGGGTTTTTCTTTCATTAATCAAGGGGTAAAAACTATTTTGTCCATGTGTGTATACACAGTGTGGTTAACTGAGGAGACAAGAATGCTTGTTCAGACCAGTTATATGTTACACAAGAGCTAAAAAATAGATGTGTTATTCAAAATGTAGTAAATTATTTTCACTTTTATATTTTAGTTCAGGCTTATTTTTATGCCTTCGTATTAGCACAGACTACTGCACTGCAGTGTATGAAGTATGGACATATGTTGGCTATATTTCCCAAACCGAACACCATTTGGGAACCTAATCTCATAGAATCACCACAGCACTAGTATTTGATAATGAAAGAATTATTACAGACTGAGTACAGACAGTAGTCCCATGGTGAGGCAGTGACTTACAGCTTCATAGATGACTAGGTTCCAGGTTCATGGACATTTTGCGGTCTAGGAAACATAGAAGATATACAGTTTGTGTAATGTTGTCAGGGTCGAATTCAACAGCACGGGTCAGTCAGTCAGATCCAAATTAGTATTAGCATGTGTGCACCGTCGCTTTAAGAAATGAGTCAGACACAATCTGATTCAGAACTTACCTCATGCTATATCATCGCCTCCATAGCACTGAACTAACTTTATTTCACGTCACACATAGTTATACAGGAAAGGAAAAGAAAGGGTTAATGCATAATATAACATGAAATTCTTCACATGATTGGCTCTTAATCGTGACGCATAACAGGTTGTAGTCTTGGTTACAATCTAAGGAATTCAGCAAAACATGAGAGTCAGCGCCATCTTAAAGAGGACCTTTCACCATATCCGGGCACAGGCAGTGTTATATACTGCCGGAAAGCTGACAATGCGCTGAGTTCAGCACACTGTCGGCTTTCCCGATCTGTGCCCGGTGTGAAGAGCTTACGGTCCGGTACCGTAGCTCTTCTATGGTCAGAAGGGCGTTTCTGACAGTTAGCCAGAGACGTCCTTCTGCCTCGCGGCGCCCATCACACTGTGCTGTGGAGCGGGGAGGAACTCCCCGCTCCACAGCACAGTGTGATAGGCGCCGCGAGGCAGAAGGACGTCTCTGGCTAACTGTCAGAAACGCCCTTCTGACCATAGAAGAGCTACGGTACCGGACCGTAAGCTCTTCACACCGGGCACAGATCGGGAAAGCCGACAGTGCGCTGAATTCAGCGCACTGTCAGCTTTCCGGCAGTATATAACACTGCATGTGCCCAGATATGGTGAAAGGTCCTCTTTAAAATACATTCTTTATTCCAAAGCTGATAGTCTTTAGTTTTAAAGGAAAATTAGTATTTCAATATAACGTAAAATATAACATGCTATAATCGTGACCTGAGCTCTGACAATGTCTCAGCCTATTTGGGTCTCTGCACCACCCTTGCACGCTGTTTCCCTCTGTTCATCAAATAGTTAATCTTAGCCTTGCCTGTGTGATTGACAGCCTGTCTACCAATCAAGTCTAGCCCACCCAGGTTTGCTAGCTATTTTGACTCTGCCTTTGACTTTGTCTTCACTAGCTTCCTACTTCTCCTACTATTGTATTACTTACCTCTGACCTTTGGCTTCCCTTGTGACTACTCTTTTGGATTACGATTTGGTACTGCTTTTTCTCTCTGGCTTTGACCCTTGGATTACTGACTCCTCTTCTGTGTTAGCTGTCTTGTTCTGTGTACACTTATATAGAGAAGGGATCACCGCCCAGTTGCTCCTTTCATTAGGAAAGTTGTGGCAATGAGGTAGGGACAGGGGCTGGGTCGAGTTAGGGCTCACTGTCTCTGTCTTTCCCTTCTTCCATTGTTCCAGCAGCAGCACTAGGGAATTATACAACTAGCAAACTTACAGTTTGCTTTCACAGACTGAATATACCTGTGTGATGTAGGCTTTACCAATACTTTTCACTGTCAATCGGCTTGTTCAGATAGGCTGCTATGTTTAGAGGAAATCCACTGTCTCAAAGTGGATAGAATATGTAGAATGATATTAAATGGCCAGCAAATAAACCAGATAGGAGTAAATAAACAAAAAGTTTATCTTCTACCAAACATTTTCTCAGCAGAATGAATCCCAGTAAGGTAATAATCTGAAAATTTTGACCATTTAAAAATCATGTTTGAAACTAAAGCTTTTTTCCCGTTAACATTGTGAATTTGTTACCTATGTTGAACTTCATTGTCAGCCATAACTTTTCTTGTATCCACGGAAGACTTTTTAGATCATAATATTTCAAGAATGAATGACAACGATGGCAGAGGTACCAAGTGGTAATATAAATAAAGCATATGGTACCCCACAGAGAGCATATGTTTTCCTACATTGCTGAAGTATGACTGCATGTGGCTTGAAAATTGAAACCATTTGTTATACAGAATTACTTTGAAAAATGAAAAAGTTTTCTCTGTTCACTTTCCGCATTATTAATATTTATAAAGGTAGGTTCCCTGCTGATTAATTTGACAATTATAAGCAATGGTGAGAAAATATAAATTATTTCATAATATTTTTTCTTTTGAAAGAAAACAGTATAAAGTGATATTTGGTTGTGAGGAGGAAGTAATGCAGATGATGACAGCCTGTTCCATAAAGTACATTCATCTAGTGACTAGTGCACTATATGCATTAGATCTATATATAAATATTGATTAGTAAGGATCACATTTCTGCATAAAATATACCTGATTTAGTCAAGACAAAGGTAAATACTTAGAACAATTGCTCAATTATAATTTTAGACAGAAGGTATGAATTTCCACACTGAATGCAAAAGCCAAACTGAGTTCTGACTAATGCATTGCAACATAGTCCTTGTTCTTAAGAGCTTTTTATTCTGAAGGGGAAAACGTGATCTCCATCAGACTAAGGAACCAAGTTGCAGAAATGCAGCATATAAACCTGTGTATGACAGTACCAGCATTTTGATTAGGCTGAGTTCACACTGAGTTTTTTGGTCAGGAATTTGGTCAGGAATCTGCCTCAAATTCCTGACCAAAAAACTCTGTGTGAACTTATCCTCAGGGGGCATTCACACGGGGCAAAATGGCTCAGATTCTGGTGCGACTCCGCACACAATATGAGTTTACAAAACAAAAATACAGAATGTTAATTTTAGTTGCAGGATTTTGAGTTTTTCCAATAGATTTAATAGGTGAAGAAAAAACGCTGAGAACAATGTACCAAGGTAGCAAAAACTCAACTGCATTTTTTATTTTTTTGCTGCATTTTTTAGCTGGGTTTCACTATGTGAGGCTTTAGCCTCAAAATTACTTTAGAGAACACCCAAATTCTGAGATGATGGAGAAGAATTATTAAGAGCTTTTAGATTTATTAATAAAAGGCCTAATTAGTGCCAGAAAACTGGCATAAATTATAAGGAGTCTGTTGGGCCGAAATGTCCCCAGCCTGCCTTGATTCCCTCTCTGCCAACATTCGCACAAAGTGGTGAGCGAGGCATGGATTGAGGCTTGTGTCACACGTTTGGCACAAGAAATGGCTGTGCGCTACAGTATCATCCCTCTACACCACAAAATTGGCATGGGGATTGATGAATTTCCTCCAATATATGTACCATAGCTGAAGCTGAGTTAGTAGAGACCAGAAGAAATGTGACGGAGTTGCTATACAGGCCTTTTGCTAATTTTTCTTCACTCTAGTTTAGGTTGTCACTGTGGCTACTAAGAATACCCAATTTATCAAATAATTATTAACACATAATAATAATATTTTATTGTTATAGTGTAATAATAATACATGCAATAATAATTTATTACACATAATAATAAAAATGTATATTTAGGTAATAGAAGGGTAATACTGTATATTGTAAGGATTGTAGGGCCCCATGGGGAGACTGAGTGATAAAAGGTTGTCAGAGTTGTAAGTCTTTGAGTAGGTAGCATTCGGTATATTAACTTGTTGGTATCAGAGAACAGAGAATAAAGTCGAATAAAGGCAGATAACCATACTAGACTTTAAGAAGCAAGGCTCTTAGGAAAACCTTAACATATGCCCACGAGCCTAGAGATCGAGGTTACCCTAAGTGATTACTTTTGTTGTTCTGTGTTAATTAATTTATTAATCAATTAGCCATGAATGGGACTTTAATTTAGAATAACAAAAGGGTATATGTTCAAGTGAGAATGCTCTGGAAAATGATAGGAAAGGATTAATGGAGGCTGATGTATGGTTTTACAATGGTAATCTAGTGGATTTTTTTTTATCCTTTGACCCTCTTCTGTTGTAGGGTACCCAAATGGTTGGCTCATATATAACACACAAAAATTGGAATTTCCTATTTCTTATAAAATTGATCACAGTGCAAAAATTTGAGAACCTCAGTTTTAGTAACTCTAATTTGTTGGTGTTATTGTAATTTGTAAAAGACCTAAAAGATGTAGAAATCTATGCAGTCTTTAACAATGCAATACAATATTGCTAGGGGTCTTCTAAAACGTTCCACTGCATTTAATATAAACAATATTCTTCAATAGGAAAAATGTTCATTGACTTTAGGACCGCTTCTCTATGCAAGTCTATGAGAGTTAGTAAATGTGAGTGAATAGCCTTACATAGAGATATTAACCTCACAAATGCCTTGTGAATTTGCAGGTCTTATGACTACATAAGGGATCTGAACAGACCTCATAGTGGAGGAAGTCAATGAATTTTAGTATTGTATGATTGATCAAATTGATACAAATCATCCTCTTTTCTTAGATTACATTTAAAAATAAACAAAAACAAGCAGAAACATGAATCTTTGTGTCCAAAAACGCCCCAAACTATAAAGATAAAAAAATATTTACCCCATATGGTAAAAGCCATAGCAGGAAGAAATTAAAATAAAAACTTTTTTTCCATTTCACCTACAGAAAAATTCATTATAAAACTATATATTGATATTGCTGTTGATTCCACTGACTCACAGAATGTAACAAAAAATCTATTTTACTGCACCGTGAATGCTGTATAAACACTTATAAGAAAATGGCACAATTTCAAGGAGTGAAATAGAATTTTATGAACCAACAGCAACTCACAATAAGTTATAAATTTATACAACATTGCCGACCAGAAATTTATTTCATTGTTAGATGACCATGGAAGCTAGCCTTGAGACAAGTGTTAATTGCAGAAGTATAAGATTCACTGACTGTGACACTTTAGCTTGAAGAGAAATTCACCAGAGAAGGGTAATGATGATCCTTGTGCTCCTTTAGCCTGTGGTACAAATATATTGAGTCATAAGTGAAGTGTTGCAGGGTTTCCTGACATATCAGGTGTTTGCCTTTTCGAGAGATCACTTTGGTGATTCATTTATCACTCTACGAAATTGCTTCTCAGGAATGGTCAGGGTTGATCAGGTTCCCTGATCTACAATGTTTTGGAATGCAAAGTAGAAGAACATGCCCTGAAGATAGAGGCCACCAGGGATGTTTAGACGCTTGCATGATGGGTCTTGGGTTTTATTTCCTCTTATATTACCTATAAACACCATTTACAGGTCTTTTGCCCATGCTATACGTTATTAATAATTTTTTGGTTTCTCGTGGATAACACCAGATTTTTATTTTTAAGTACATTCAAAAGTATGCTTATTTTTTTATTTCCGTATCCTGCAGCATTCCAATTGAAGATCTAGATCTTGGGCAAGGTTTTTGTCCAACTTTCCTACACACATGCACACTCAGATTGGCAGGACAAGACTTCCCTGGCAGTGGCTTATCTCTCTAAGAAGAACTAGAATGGGTAGTTGACACTCCTAATCACTCCTCACATCGCCACTGGAGGACAGTGAAGAGGCCCTATTCACATTAGATGGTCATCTGGACGTATCAAAATTGCCAGGTTAATCTTATACACATTCAATGTGTATGCTTTAGTTATGTGTCCATCACCATTATTATTGTTTATTTATATATTAATTATTATTGTTTATTTATATAGCACCCTTAATTCCATGGTCCTGTACATTATTATATTCATTCCATGGTGCTGTACATTATTATATTAATTCCATAGTGATGTACATTATTATATTAATTCCATGGTGATATACATTATTATATTAATTCCATAGTTCTGTATATTGTTATATTAAATCCATGGTGCTATACATTATTATATTAATTCCATGGCGCTGTACATTATTATATTACTAGCTTTTACCCGCAACTTCGTCTGCGGTGATTTGAGAATCAGGCAGACACAGACGTGTGAAACTGTGAGAGTACTTTAAAAATCTTGCTGAGATAGCAAATGTGATATTTTAGATTGTGTATGTAGTAATACAGACAATTTGTTGTTGTTTTGAGAGAAAGTTTTTTTTATTTCAGCTGGTATATGGTAAAGTTGAAATGTACATACTGTATTCGGGAGCAAGGTATTTTAAGTTAATATACTTCTATGGCAACTAATATATATATATGTATCAGCCCCGGGGGGTGTTTTTATAGTTAATAATAATAATAATAAATTTTATTTCTATAGCACCAACATATTCCGCAGCACTGTACAATTTGTAAGACGACCCCCAAGTTTTCTGAAAAGTTTTTTTTTTTGGGAAAGGGGGGGGGGGGGGAGTCGTGTTATACGCCGGAACATGCAGTGAGGTTGTATATGGTAGTGGCCGGAGGAGCAACTGAGGAACAGGGCACTGCAAGACCCTCGGCAGATAGCAGCTAATGTAATGTGCCGGCTGGCCGCCCAGCTATGTTGTATGGCTGGGGCGGAGGACACAGGACAAAGAGCAGGGTAGCTTATATATGGAGCAGCTGTCCATAGAAGAATGTGTGCTGCGAACTTACCGCTGAGCGTGGAGATCGTGGAAAAAGGAGGATCGCGGAAAAAGCAATTCAGGTAAGGTGAATTCGAGGGCCGGGGATGACTGTGGAATGCCAGCGTGCGGCCCAGGCTGTGTGTGCACTGTAGTGACTTGTACGCAGGAAGTGTGCGTGCGGCCTCCTCAGTGCTGTGTAGTTCGTCTCGCTGCCCAAGTAGTGTCGCGCTGATGTTCAGCAAACATGGCGGTCCCGGAGCATCGACTTTGGTAGACTGCTGAGGTATATTACCGTAACGTGACTGTGTAAGGTCAGCAAATACATGTAAATGTCATTGAGTGGGGTTAGGGCTAACCTTGAGGCAACAATAAGGAGTATGCAGGTAGTTTGTGGCTGGAAATGCGTTTTAGTGTGATTGAGGAACAAACATCCAAATTCACATCCAAACACACAAACTTTCACATTTATAATATTAGCAGGATGACAATTCTGGTTAATGACCGCCGCCACTAGGGGGAACTATGGAACTTAATGCATACAGATATCCCTAAAGGTATTTCTTATAACAGAATTCATCTATGTGGCTCAATGTTACCCCTAGAACTTTGTGGGGCAGATCAGTTACTTTCACAAGGCAAATTTGGTGGTGGGACCCATCATGCAAAACCTGTCACTGAAACAGAAATTTGGGATTGGTGGAGGTCCGATATCCGGGAGGGCCACAGATAAGCTGATTGAAGAGGTTGCAGTGTTCAGGTGTCACAATGCGCCTTTATGATGTCACTATGCACATTTATGATGTCACAATGCCCCCTTTATTATGTCACAATGCTTCATTATGATGTCACAATGCCCCTTTATGATGTCACAATGCCCCCTTTATGATGTCTCAACGCTGAAGCAGTTTCTGATGGTCTGCACACTCATCCTAGAAGACAGACAGCAGAAAATACATGGACCAAGCTCTATAAAAGAGGAACTGACAGGAGGTGTTGACAGAGGATTGCGGTGGCAGAATCCCAAAGTCATCCCTAATTAGAGTTAAAGAGGCTTTTCCGGGATGTTGGATAGGTGGACACATTGGCTGATTGTGATGTCACAAAGACCTTTTATGATGCCACATTGTTCAACTATGATGTCACAATTACCTTTCACCGACCGATCAACTATGATGTAAAAATGTTCCACAGTGATGTCACAATGACACTTTATGATGTCACAATGCCTCATTATGATGTCACAATGCTCCTTTATAATGACAAAATGGCACTTTATGATGTCACAATGCCCCTTTATGATGTCACAATGACCCTTTATGATGTCACAATGTCCCTTTATGATGTGACAATGACCCTTTATGATGTCACAATGCCTCATTATGATGTCACAATGACCCTTTATGATGTCACAATGCTCCTTTATGATGTCAAAATGCCTCATTATGATGTCACAATGATTCACTATGCTATCACACTGCCTCATTATGATGTCACAGTGAACCTTTATGATGTCACAATGCCTCATTATGATGTCGCAATGACCCATTAAGATGTCACGATGCCTCATTATGATGTCATAATGCCTCATTATGATGTCACAATGACCCTTTATGATGTCACAGTGCCCCCTTTAAGATGTCACAATGCTGCATTATGATGTCACAATGCCCCCTTTATGATGTCACAATGCCCTCTTTATGATGTCACAATGCCCCTTTATGATGCCACAATGCCCTCTTTATGATGTCACAATGCCCCTTTATGATGTCACAATGCCCCTTTATGATGTCATGTCACAATGCCTCATAATGATGTCACAATGTCTCATTATGATGTCACAATGACCCTTTAAGATGTCAAAATGGCCCTTTATGATGTCACAATGCCCCCTTTATGATGTCACAATGTCCTCTTTATGATGTCACAATGCCCCTGTATGATGTCACGATGACCCTTTATGATGTCACAATGCCCCTTTATGATGTCACAATGCCTCATTATGATATCACAATGACCCTTTATGATGTCACAATGCTCCTTTATGATGTCACAATGACCCTTTAGGATGTCACAATGCCTCATTATGATGTCACAATGACCCTTTATGATGTCACAATGCCTCATTATGATGTCACAATGACCCCATATGATGTCATAATGACCCTTTATGATGTCACAATGCCTCATTATGATGTCACAATGACCCTTTATGATGTCACAATGCCCCTTTATGATATCACAATGTCCCCTTTAAGATGTCACAATGCCTCATTATGATGTCACAATGACCCTGTATGGTGTCACAATGCTCCTTTATGATGTCACAATGCCCCTTTATGATGTCACAATGCCTCATTATGATGTCACAATGACCCTGTATGGTGTCACAATGCTCCTTTATGATGTCACAATGCCCCTTTATGATGTCATGTCACAATGCCTCATTATAATGTCACAATGTCTTATTATGATGTCACAATGACCCTTTAAGATGTCACAATGGCCCTTTATGATGTCACAATGCCCCCTTTATGATGTCACAATGCCCTCTTTATGATGTCACAATGCCCCTTTATGATGTCACGATGACCCTTTATGATGTCACAATGCCCCTTTATGATGTCACAATGCCTCATTATGATGTCACAATGATCCTTTATGATGTCACAATGACCCTTTATGATGTCACAATGCTCCTTTATGATGTCACAATGACCCTTTATGATGTCACAATGCTCCTTTATGATGTCACAATGACCCTTTATGATGACACAATGCCTCATTATGATGTCACAATGACC
Organism: Leptodactylus fuscus; assembly: GCF_031893055.1. NCBI lineage: Eukaryota > Metazoa > Chordata > Amphibia > Anura > Leptodactylidae > Leptodactylus > Leptodactylus fuscus. The sequence continues at coordinate 75,312,527 of NC_134268.1, read as the reverse complement.
CCTTATGATGTCACAATGACCCTTTATGATGTCACAATGCCTCATTATGATGTCACAATGGCCCTTTATGATGTCACAATGACCCTTTATGATATCATAATGGCCCTTTACTATGTCACAATGCCCCCATTATGATGTCACAATGACCCTTTATGATGTCACAATGCTCCATTGTGATGTCACAATGCCCCTTTATGATGTCACAATGCCCCTTTATGATGTCACAATGCCCCTTTATGATGTTACATTTACCCATTATGATGTCATAATGCCCCTTTATGATGTCACAATCATCCCTTTATGATGTCACAATGCCCTCTTTATGATGTCACAAGGCCCCTTTATGATGTCACAATGCCCCTTTATGATGTCACAATGCCTCATAATGATGTCACAATGACCCTTTATGATGTCACAATGCTCTTTTATGATGTCACAATGACCCTTTATGATGTCACAATGCCTCATTATGATGTCACAATGACCCCTTATGATATCACAATGACCCTTTATGATGTCACAATGCCTCAATGACGCCTTATGATGTCACAATGAACCTTTAAGATGTCACAATGCTCCTTTATGATGTCACAATGACCCTTTATGATGTCACAATGCCTCATTATGATGTCACAATGACCCCTTATGATGTCACAATGACCCTTTATGATGTGTCAATGCCTCATTATGATGTCACAATGACCCTTTATGATGTCACAATGCTCCTTTATGATGTCACAATGACCCTTTATCATGTCACAATGACCGTTTATCATGTCACAATGCCTCATTATGATGTCACAATGACCCTTTATGATGTCACAATGCCTCATTATGATGTCACAATGACCCCATATGATGTCACAATGACCCTTTATGATGTCACAATGCCTCATTATGATGTCACAATGACCCTTTATGATGTCACAATGCCCCTTTATGATATCACAATGTCCCCTTTAAGATGTCACAATGACCCTTTATGATGTCACAATGCCTCATTATGATGTCACAATGACCCTGTATGGTGTCACAATGCTCCTTTATGATGTCACAATGCCTCTTTATGATGTCATGTCACAATGCCTCATTATAATGTCACAATGTCTTATTATGATGTCACAATGACCCTTTAAGATGTCACAATGGCCCTTTATGATGTCACAATGCCCCCTTTATGATGTCACAATGCCCTCTTTATGATGTCACAATGCCCCTTTATGATGTCACGATGACCCTTTATGATGTCACAATGCCCCTTTATGATGTCACAATACCTCATTATGATGTCACAATGATCCTTTATGATGTCACAATGACCCTTTATGATGTCACAATGCTCCTTTATGATGTCAAAATGACCCTTTATGATGTCACAATGCTCCTTTATGATGTCACAATGACCCTTTATGATGACACAATGCCTCATTATGATGTCACAATGACCCCTTATGATGTCACAATGACCCTTTATGATGTCACAATGCCTCATTTTGATGTCACAATGCCCTTTTATGATGTCACAATGCCCCCTATATCATGGCACAATGCCTCATTATGATGTCATAGTGCCCCATTATGATGTCACAATGCCCCCTTTAAGATGTCACAATGCCGCATTATGATGTCAAAATAACCCTTTATGGTGTCACAATGACCCTTTATGATGTCACAATGCCTCATTATGATGTCAAAATGACCCTTTATGATGTCACAATGCCTCATTATGATGTCACAATGACCCTTTATGATGTCACAATGAACCTTTATGATTTCACAATGGCCCTTTATGATGTCACAATGCCCACCTTTATGATGTCACAATGCCCTCTTTATGATGTCACAATGCCCCTTTATGATGTCACAATGCCCCTTTATGATGTCATGTCACAATGCCTCATTATGATGTCACAATGCCCCCTTTATGATATTACAATGCCCTCTTTATGATGTCAGAATGCCCCTTTATGATGTCACAATGCCTCATTATGATGTCACAATGACCCTTTATGATGTCATAATGCTCCTTTATGTCACAATGCCCTCTTTATGATTTCACAATGCCCCTTTATGTTGTCACAATGACCCCTTTATAATGTCATGTCACAATGCCTCATTATGATATCACAATGCCTCATTATGATGTCAAAATGACCCTGTAAGATGTCACAATACCTCATTATGATGTCACAATGGCCCTTTATGATGTCACAATGACCCTTTATGATATCATAATGGCCCTTTACTATGTCACAATGCCCCCATTATGATGTCACAATGACCCTTTATGATGTCACAATGCTCCATTGTGATTTCACAATGACCCTTTATGATGTCACAATGCCCCTTTATGATGTCACAATGCCCCTTTATGATGTTACATTTACCCATTATGATGTCATAATGCCCCTTTATGATGTCACAATCATCCCTTTATGATGTCACAATGCCCTCTTTATGATGTCACAAGGCCCCTTTATGATGTCACAATGCCCCTTTATGATGTCACAATGCCTCATAATGATGTCACAATGACCCTTTATGATGTCACAGTGCTCCTTTATGATGTCACAATGACCCTTTATGATGTCACAATGCCTCATTATGATGTCACAATGACCCCTTATGATATCACAATGACCCTTTATGATGTCACAATGCCTCAATGACACAATGACCCCTTATGATGTCACAATGAACCTTTATGATGTCACAATGCTCCTTTATGATGTCACAATGACCCTTTATGATGTCACAATGCCTCATTATGATGTCACAATGACCCCTTATGATGTCACAATGACCCTTTATGATGTCTCAATGCCTCATTATGATGTCACAATGACCCTTTATGATGTCACCATGCTCGTTTGTTATGTCACAATGACCCTTTTTGATGTCACAATGCCCCTTTATGATGTCACAATGTTCCCATTAAGATGTCACAATGACCCTTTATGATGTCACAATGCTCCTTTATGATGTCACAATGACCCTTTATCATGTCACAATGACCCTTTATCATGTCACAATGCCTCATTATGATGTCACAATGACCCTTTTATGATGACACAATGCCCCTTTTTATATCACAATGTTCCTTTATGATGTCACAATGCTCCCTTTATTATGTCAGAATGACCCTTCATGATGTCATACTGCTCCTGCTTCTTTATTATGTCACAATGACCCTTTATGATGTCAAAATGCCTCATTATGATGTCACAATGCTCCTTTTTGATGTCACAATGACCCTTTATGATGTCACAATGACTTATTATGATGTCACAATGACCCTTTGTGATGTCACATTGACCCTTTATGATGTCACAATGCCCCCTTTATGATGTCATAATGACCCTTTATGATCTCACGATGCCTCATTATGATGTTACAATGACCCTTTATGATGTCACAATGCCTCATTATGATGACAAAATGCTCCCTTATAATATCACAATGCCTCATTATGATGTCACAATGATCGTTTATGATGTCACAATGCTCCGTTATGACGTCACAATGACCCTTTATGATGTCACAATGCCCCTTTATGATGTCACAGTGACCCTTTATGATGTCACAATGACCCCTTATGATGCCACAATGACACATTTATGATGTCACAATGACCTTTATAATAACACAATGTTCCTTTATGATGTTACAATGCTCCTTTATAATGTCACAAAGCTCTGTTATGATGTCAAATGCCCCCTTTATGATGTCACAATGTCTCATTATAATGTCAAAATGGCCCTTTATGATGTCACAATGCCCCTTTAGGATGTCTCAATGCCCTCTTTATGATATCACAATGCCACTTTATGATGACACAATACGTCATTATGATGTCACAATGCCCTCTTTATGATGTCACAATGCCTCATTCTGATGCCACAATGACCCTTTATGATGTCACAATGACCCTTTATGATGTCACAATACCTCATTATATTGTCACAATATCCCTTTATGATGTCACAATGCCCTTTTATGATGTCAAAATGACCCTTTTTGATGTCACAATGCTCCTTTATGATGTCACAATGCCCTGTTTATGATGTCACAATGACCCTTTATGATGTCACAATGACCCTTTATGATGTCACAATGCCTCATTATGGTGTCACAATGACCTTTTATGATGTCACAATGCTCCTTTATGATGTCACAATGCTCCATTATGATGTCACAATGACCCTTTATCATGTCACAATGCCTCATTATGTCACAATGACCCTTTATGATGTCCCAATGCTTCATTATGATGTCACAATCCCCCTTTATAATGTCACAATGTCTCATTATGATGTTCAAATGGCCCTTTATGATGTCACAATGCCCCTTTATGATGTAAAAATGCCCCTTTATGATGTCACAATGCTCCTTTATCATGTCAAATGACCCTTTATGATGTCACAATGCCTCATTATGATGTCACAATGACCCTTTATGATGTCACAATGACCCTTTATGATTTCACAATGTCCCTTTATGATGTCACAATGCCCCCTTTATGATGTTACAATGCCCTCTTTATGATGTCACAATGCCCCTTTATGATGTCACAATGCCCCTTTATGATGTCATGTCACAATGCCTCATTATGATGTCACAATGCCTCAATATGATGTCACAATGACCCTTTATAATGTCACAATGCTCCGTTATGATGTCACAATGACCCTTTATGATGTCACATTACCTCATTATGATGTCACAATGACCCCTTATGATGTCACAATGCTCCTTTATGATGTCACAATGACCCTTTATGATGTCACAATGCCTCACTATGATTTCACAATGACCCTTTATGATGTCACAATGCTCCTTTATGATGTCACAATGACCCTTTGTCATGTCACAATGCCCCTTTATGATGTCACAATGCCCACTTTATGATGTCACAATGACCCTTTATGATGTCACAATGACCCTTTATGATGTCACAATGCCTCATTATGATGTCACAATGACCCTTTTATGATGACACAATGCCCCTTTTTATATCACAATGTGCCTTTATGATGTCACAATGCTCCCTTTATTATGTCAGAATGACCTTTCATGATGTCATAATGCTCCTGCTTCTTTATTATGTCACAATGACCCTTTATGATGTCAAAATGCCTCATTATGATGTCACAATGCTCCTTTATGATGTCACAATGACCCTTTATGATGTCACATTGACTTATTATGATGTCACAATGACCCTTTGTGATGTCACATTGACCCTTTATGATGTCATAATGCCCCCTTTATGATGTCACAATGACCCTTTATGATCTCACGATGCCTCATTATGATGTCACAATGACCCTTTATGATGTCACAATGCTCCATTGTGATGTCACAATGACCCTTTATGATGTCACAATGCTCCATTGTGATTTCACAATGACCCTTTATGATGTCACAATGCCCCTTTATGATGTCACAATGCCCCTTTATGATGTCACAATGCCCCTTTATGATGTTACATTTACCCATTATGATGTCATAATGCCCCTTTATGATGTCACAATCATCCCTTTATGATGTCACAGTGCCCTCTTTATGATGTCACAAGGCCCCTTTATGATGTCACAATGCCCCTTTATGATGTCACAATGCCTCATAATGATGTCACAATGACCCTTTATGATGTCACAATGCTCCTTTATGATGTCACAATGACCCTTTATGATGTCACAATGCCTCATTATGATGTCACAATGACCCCTTATGATATCACAATGACCCTTTATGATGTCACAATGCCTCAATGACACAATGACCCCTTATGATGTCACAATGAACCTTTAAGATGTCACAATGCTCCTTTATGATGTCACATTGACCCTTTATGATGTCACAATGCCTCATTATGATGTCACAATGACCCCTTATGATGTCACAATGACCCTTTATGATGTCTCAATGCCTCATTATGATGTCACAATGACCCTTTATGAAGTCACAATGCTCCTTTATGATGTCACAATGACCCTTTATCATGTCACAATGACCCTTTATCATGTCACAATGCCTCATTATGATGTCACAATGACCCTTTATGATGTCACAATGCCTCATTATGATGTCACAATGACCCCATATGATGTCACAATGACCCTTTATGATGTCACAATGCCTCATTATGATGTCACAATGACCCTTTATGATGTCACAATGCCCCTTTATGATATCACAATGTCCCCTTTAAGATGTCACAATGACCCTTTATGATGTCACAATGCCTCATTATGATGTCACAATGACCCTGTATGGTGTCACAATGCTCCTTTATGATGTCACAATGCCCCTTTATGATGTCATGTCACAATGCCTCATTATAATGTCACAATGTCTTATTATGATGTCACAATGACCCTTTAAGATGTCACAATGGCCCTTTATGATGTCACAATGCCCCCTTTATGATGTCACAATGCCCTCTTTATGATGTCACAATGCCCCTTTATGATGTCACAATGCCCCTTTATGATGTCACAATACCTCATTATGATGTCACAATGATCCGTTATGATGTCACAATGCCCCCTTTATGATGTCAAAATGCCTCATTATGATGTCACAATGCTTCTTTATGATGTCACAATGACCCTTTATGATGTCACATTGACTTATTATGATGTCACAATGACCCTTTGTGATGTCACATTGACCCTTTATGATGTCATAATGCCCCCTTTATGATGTCACAATGACCCTTTATGATCTCACGATGCCTCATTATGATGTCACAATGACCCTTTATGATGTCACAATGCTCCATTGTGATGTCACAATGACCCTTTATGATGTCACAATGCTCCATTGTGATTTCACAATGACCCTTTATGATGTCACAATGCCCCTTTATGATGTCACAATGCCCCTTTATGATGTCACAATGCCCCTTTATGATGTTACATTTACCCATTATGATGTCATAATGCCCCTTTATGATGTCACAATCATCCCTTTATGATGTCACAGTGCCCTCTTTATGATGTCACAAGGCCCCTTTATGATGTCACAATGCCCCTTTATGATGTCACAATGCCTCATAATGATGTCACAATGACCCTTTATGATGTCACAATGCTCCTTTATGATGTCACAATGACCCTTTATGATGTCACAATGCCTCATTATGATGTCACAATGACCCCTTATGATATCACAATGACCCTTTATGATGTCACAATGCCTCAATGACACAATGACCCCTTATGATGTCACAATGAACCTTTAAGATGTCACAATGCTCCTTTATGATGTCACATTGACCCTTTATGATGTCACAATGCCTCATTATGATGTCACAATGACCCCTTATGATGTCACAATGACCCTTTATGATGTCTCAATGCCTCATTATGATGTCACAATGACCCTTTATGAAGTCACAATGCTCCTTTATGATGTCACAATGACCCTTTATCATGTCACAATGACCCTTTATCATGTCACAATGCCTCATTATGATGTCACAATGACCCTTTATGATGTCACAATGCCTCATTATGATGTCACAATGACCCCATATGATGTCACAATGACCCTTTATGATGTCACAATGCCTCATTATGATGTCACAATGACCCTTTATGATGTCACAATGCCCCTTTATGATATCACAATGTCCCCTTTAAGATGTCACAATGACCCTTTATGATGTCACAATGCCTCATTATGATGTCACAATGACCCTGTATGGTGTCACAATGCTCCTTTATGATGTCACAATGCCCCTTTATGATGTCATGTCACAATGCCTCATTATAATGTCACAATGTCTTATTATGATGTCACAATGACCCTTTAAGATGTCACAATGGCCCTTTATGATGTCACAATGCCCCCTTTATGATGTCACAATGCCCTCTTTATGATGTCACAATGCCCCTTTATGATGTCACAATGCCCCTTTATGATGTCACAATACCTCATTATGATGTCACAATGATCCTTTATGATGTCACAATGACCCTTTATGATGTCACAATGCTCCTTTATGATGTCAAAATGACCCTTTATGATGTCACAATGCTCCTTTATGATGTCACAATGACCCTTTATGATGACACAATGCCTCATTATGATGTCACAATGACCCCTTATGATGTCACAATGACCCTTTATGATGTCACAATGCCTCATTTTGATGTCACAATGCCCTTTTATGATGTCACAATGCCCCCTATATCATGGCACAATGCCTCATTATGATGTCATAGTGCCCCATTGTGATGTCACAATGCCCCCTTTAAGATGTCACAATGCCGCATTATGATGTCAAAATAACCCTTTATGGTGTCACAATGACCCTTTATGATGTCACAATGCCTCATTATGATGTCACAATGACCCCTTATGATGTCACAATGACCCTTTATGATGTCACAATGCCTCATTTTGATGTCACAATGCCCTTTTATGATGTCACAATGCCCCCTATATCATGGCACAATGCCTCATTATGATGTCATAGTGCCCCATTGTGATGTCACAATGCCCCCTTTAAGATGTCACAATGCCGCATTATGATGTCAAAATAACCCTTTATGGTGTCACAATGACCCTTTATGATGTCACAATGCCTCATTATGATGTCAAAATGACCCTTTATGATGTCACAATGCCTCATTATGATGTTACAATGACCCTTTATGATGTCACAATGAACCTTTATGATTTCACAATGGCCCTTTATGATGTCACAATGCCCCCCTTTATGATGTCACAATGCCCTCTTTATGATGTCACAATGCCCCTTTATGATGTCACAATGCCCCTTTATGATGTCATGTCACAATGCCTCATTATGATGTCACAATGCCCCATTTATGATATTACAATGCCCTCTTTATGATGTCAGAATGCCCCTTTATGATGTCACAATGCCTCATTATGATGTCACAATGACCCTTTATGATGTCATAATGCTCCTTTATGTCACAATGCCCTCTTTATGATTTCACAATGCCCCTTTATGTTGTCACAATGACCCCTTTATAATGTCATGTCACAATGCCTCATTATGATATCACAATGCCTCATTATGATGTCAAAATGACCCTGTAAGATGTCACAATACCTCATTATGATGTCACAATGGCCCTTTATGATGTCACAATGACCCTTTATGATATCATAATGGCCCTTTACTATGTCACAATGCCCCCATTATGATGTCACAATGACCCTTTATGATGTCACAATGCTCCATTGTGATGTCACAATGACCCTTTATGATGTCACAATGCTCCATTGTGATTTCACAATGACCCTTTATGATGTCACAATGCCCCTTTATGATGTCACAATGCCCCTTTATGATGTCACAATGCCCCTTTATGATGTTTTATTTACCCATTATGATGTCATAATGCCCCTTTATGATGTCACAATCATCCCTTTATGATGTCACAATGCCCTCTTTATGATGTCACAAGGCCCCTTTATGATGTCACAATGCCCCTTTATGATGTCACAATGCTTCATAATGATGTCACAATGACCCTTTATGATGTCATAATGCTCCTTTATGATGTCACAATGACCCTTTATGATGTCACAATGCCTCAATGACACAATGACCCCTTATGATGTCACAATAAACCTTTATGATGTCACAATGCTCCTTTATGATGTCACAATGACCCTTTATGATGTCACAATGCCTCATTATGATGTCACAATGACCCCTTATGATGTCACAATGACCCTTTATGATGTCTCAATGCCTCATTATGATGTCACAATGACCCTTTATGATGTCACCATGCTCGTTTGTTATGTCACAATGACCCTTTTTGATGTCACAATGCCCCTTTATGATGTCACAATGTTCCCATTAAGATGTCACAATGACCCTTTATGATGTCACAATGCTCCTTTATGATGTCACAATGACCCTTTATCATGTCACAATGACCCTTTATCATGTCACAATGCCTCATTATGATGTCACAATGACCCTTTTATGATGACACAATGCCCCTTTTTATATCACAATGTTCCTTTATGACGTCACAATGCTCCCTTTATTATGTCAGAATGACCCTTCATGATGTCATACTGCTCCTGCTTCTTTATTATGTCACAATGACCCTTTATGATGTCAAAATGCCTCATTATGATGTCACAATGCTCCTTTTTGATGTCACAATGACCCTTTATGATGTCACAATGACTTATTATGATGTCACAATGACCCTTTGTGATGTCACATTGACCCTTTATGATGTCACAATGCCCCCTTTATGATGTCATAATGACCCTTTATGATCTCACGATGCCTCATTATGATGTCACAATGACCCTTTATGATGTCACAATGCCTCATTATGATGACAAAATGCTCCCTTATAATATCACAATGCCTCATTATTATGTCACAATGATCGTTTATGATGTCACAATGCTCCGTTATGACGTCACAATGACCCTTTATGATGTCACAATGCCCCTTTATGATGTCACAGTGACCCTTTATGATGTCACAATGACCCCTTATGATGCCACAATGACACATTTATGATGTCACAATGACCTTTATAATAACACAATGTTCCTTTATGATGTTACAATGCTCCTTTATAATGTCACAAAGCTCTGTTATGATGTCAAATGCCCCCTTTATGATGTCACAATGTCTCATTATAATGTCAAAATGGCCCTTTATGATGTCACAATGCCCCTTTAGAATGTCTCAATGCCCTCTTTATGATATCACAATGCCACTTTATGATGACACAATACGTCATTATGATGTCACAATGCCCTCTTTATGATGTCACAATGCCTCATTCTGATGCCACAATGACCCTTTATGATGTCACAATGACCCTTTATGATGTCACAATACCTCATTATATTGTCACAATATCCCTTTATGATGTCACAATGCCCTTTTATTATGTCAAAATGACCCTTTATGATGTCACAATAACTCATTATGATGTCACCATGACTCTTTTTGATGTCACAATGCTCCTTTATGATGTCACAATGCCCTGTTTATGATGTCACAATGACCCTTTATGATGTCACAATGACCCTTTATGATGTCACAATGACCCTTTATTATGTCCCAATGCCACATTATGATGTCACAATGTTCCTTTATGATGTCACAATACCCTTTATGATGTCACAATGCCTCATTATGGTGTCACAATGACCTTTTATGATGTCACAATGCTCCTTTATGATGTCACAATGCTCCATTATGATGTCACAATGACCCTTTATCATGTCACAATGCCTCATTATGATGTCACAATGACCCTTTATGATGTCCCAATGCCTCATTATGATGTCACAATCCCCCTTTATAATGTCACAATGTCTCATTATGATGTTCAAATGGCCCTTTATGATGTCACAATGCCCCTTTATGATGTAAAAATGCCCCTTTATGATGTCACAATGCTCCTTTATCATGTCAAATGACCCTTTATGATGTCACAATGCCTCATTATGATGTCACAATGACCCTTTATGATGTCACAATGACCCTTTATGATTTCACAATGTCCCTTTATGATGTCACAATGCCCCCTTTATGATGTGACAATGCCCTCTTTATGATGTCACAATGCCCCTTTATGATGTCACAATGCCCCTTTATGATGTCATGTCACAATGCCTCATTATGATGTCACAATGCCTCAATATGATGTCACAATGACCCTTTATAATGTCACAATGCTCCGTTATGATGTCACAATGACCCTTTATGATGTCACATTACCTCATTATGATGTCACAATGACCCCTTATGATGTCACAATGCTCCTTTATGATGTCACAATGACCCTTTATGATGTCACAATGCTCCTTTATGATGTCACAATGACCCTTTATCATGTCACAATGACCCTTTATCATGTCACAATGCCTCATTATGATGTCACAATGACCCTTTTATGATGACACAATGCCCCTTTTTATATCACAATGTTCCTTTATGATGTCACAATGCTCCCTTTATTATGTCAGAATGACCCTTCATGATGTCATACTGCTCCTGCTTCTTTATTATGTCACAATGACCCTTTATGATGTCAAAATGCCTCATTATGATGTCACAATGCTCCTTTTTGATGTCACAATGACCCTTTATGATGTCACAATGACTTATTATGATGTCACAATGACCCTTTGTGATGTCACATTGACCCTTTATGATGTCACAATGCCCCCTTTATGATGTCATAATGACCCTTTATGATCTCACGATGCCTCATTATGATGTCACAATGACCCCTTATGATGTCACAATGCCTCATTATGATGACAAAATGCTCCCTTATAATATCACAATGCCTCATTATGATGTCACAATGATCGTTTATGATGTCACAATGCTCCGTTATGACGTCACAATGACCCTTTATGATGTCACAATGCCCCTTTATGATGTCACAGTGACCCTTTATGATGTCACAATGACCCCTTATGATGCCACAATGACACATTTATGATGTCACAATGACCTTTATAATAACACAATGTTCCTTTATGATGTTACAATGCTCCTTTATAATGTCACAAAGCTCTGTTATGATGTCAAATGCCCCCTTTATGATGTCACAATGTCTCATTATAATGTCAAAATGGCCCTTTATGATGTCACAATGCCCCTTTAGGATGTCTTAATGCCCTCTTTATGATATCACAATGCCACTTTATGATGACACAATACGTCATTATGATGTCACAATGCCCTCTTTATGATGTCACAATGCCTCATTCTGATGCCACAATGACCCTTTATGATGTCACAATGACCCTTTATGATGTCACAATACCTCATTATATTGTCACAATATCCCTTTATGATGTCACAATGCCCTTTTATGATGTCAAAATGACCCTTTATGATGTCACAATAACTCATTATGATGTCACCATGACTCTTTTTGATGTCACAATGCTCCTTTATGATGTCACAATGCCCTGTTTATGATGTCACAATGACCCTTTATGATGTCACAATGACCCTTTATGATGTCACAATGACCCTTTATTATGTCCCAATGCCACATTATGATGTCACAATGTTCCTTTATGATGTCACAATACCCTTTATGATGTCACAATGCCTCATTATGGTGTCACAATGACCTTTTATGATGTCACAATTCTCCTTTATGATGTCACAATGCTCCATTATGATGTCACAATGACCCTTTATCATGTCACAATGCCTCATTATGATGTCACAATGACCCTTTATGATGTCACAATGCCCCTTTATGATGTCACAATACCTCATTATGATGTCACAATGATCCTTTATGATGTCACAATGACCCTTTATGATGTCACAATGCTCCTTTATGATGTCAAAATGACCCTTTATGATGTCACAATGCTCCTTTATGATGTCACAATGACCCTTTATGATGACACAATGCCTCATTATGATGTCACAATGACCCCTTATGATGTCACAATGACCCTTTATGATGTCACAATGCCTCATTTTGATGTCACAATGCCCTTTTATGATGTCACAATGCCCCCTATATCATGGCACAATGCCTCATTATGATGTCATAGTGCCCCATTGTGATGTCACAATGCCCCCATTATGATGTCACAATGACCCCTTATGATGTCACAATGACCCTTTATGATGTCACAATGCCTCATTTTGATGTCACAATGCCCTTTTATGATGTCACAATGCCCCCTATATCATGGCACAATGCCTCATTATGATGTCATAGTGCCCCATTGTGATGTCACAATACCTCATTATGGTGTCACAATGATCCTTTATGATGTCACAATGACCCTTTATGATGTCACAATGCTCCTTTATGATGTCAAAATAACCCTTTATGGTGTCACAATGACCCTTTATGATGTCACAATGCCTCATTATGATGTCAAAATGACCCTTTATGATGTCACAATGCCTCATTATGATGTTACAATGACCCTTTATGATGTCACAATGAACCTTTATGATTTCACAATGGCCCTTTATGATGTCACAATGCCCCCCTTTATGATGTCACAATGCCCTCTTTATGATGTCACAATGCCCCTTTATGATGTCACAATGCCCCTTTATGATGTCATGTCACAATGCCTCATTATGATGTCACAATGCCCCCTTTATGATATTACAATGCCCTCTTTATGATGTCAGAATGCCCCTTTATGATGTCACAATGCCTCATTATGATGTCACAATGACCCTTTATGATGTCATAATGCTCCTTTATGTCACAATGCCCTCTTTATGATTTTACAATGCCCCTTTATGTTGTCAAAATGACCCCTTTATAATGTCATATCACAATGCCTCATTATGATATCACAATGCCTCATTATGATGTCAAAATGACCCTGTAAGATGTCACAATACCTCATTATGATGTCACAATGGCCCTTTATGATGTCACAATGACCCTTTATGATATCATAATGGCCCTTTACTATGTCACAATGCCCCCATTATGATGTCACAATGACCCTTTATGATGTCACAATGCTCCATTGTGATGTCACAATGACCCTTTATGATGTCACAATGCTCCATTGTGATTTCACAATGACCCTTTATAATGTCACAATGCCCCTTTATGATGTCACAATGCCCCTTTATGATGTCACAATGCCCCTTTATGATGTTACATTTACCCATTATGATGTCATAATGCCCCTTTATGATGTCACAATCATCCCTTTATGATGTCACAATGCCCTCTTTATGATGTCACAAGGCCCCTTTATGATGTCACAATGCCCCTTTATGATGTCACAATGCCTCATAATGATGTCACAATGACCCTTTATGATGTCACAATGCTCCTTTATGATGTCACAATGACCCTTTATGATGTCACAATGCCTCAATGACACAATGACCCCTTATGATGTCACAATAAACCTTTATGATGTCACAATGCTCCTTTATGATGTCACAATGACCCTTTATGATGTCACAATGCCTCATTATGATGTCACAATGACCCCTTATGATGTCACAATGACCCTTTATGATGTCTCAATGCCTCATTATGATGTCACAATGACCCTTTATGATGTCACCATGCTCGTTTGTTATGTCACAATGACCCTTTTTGATGTCACAATGCCCCTTTATGATGTCACAATGTTCCCATTAAGATGTCACAATGACCCTTTATGATGTCACAATGCTCCTTTATGATGTCACAATGACCCTTTATCATGTCACAATGACCCTTTATCATGTCACAATGCCTCATTATGATGTCACAATGACCCTTTTATGATGACACAATGCCCCTTTTTATATCACAATGTTCCTTTATGATGTCACAATGCTCCCTTTATTATGTCAGAATGACCCTTCATGATGTCATACTGCTCCTGCTTCTTTATTATGTCACAATGACCCTTTATGATGTCAAAATGCCTCATTATGATGTCACAATGCTCCTTTTTGATGTCACAATGACCCTTTATGATGTCACAATGACTTATTATGATGTCACAATGACCCTTTGTGATGTCACATTGACCCTTTATGATGTCACAATGCCCCCTTTATGATGTCATAATGACCCTTTATGATCTCACGATGCCTCATTATGATGTCACAATGACCCTTTATGATGTCACAATGCCTCATTATGATGACAAAATGCTCCCTTATAATATCACAATGCCTCATTATGATGTCACAATGATCGTTTATGATGTCACAATGCTCCGTTATGACGTCACAATGACCCTTTATGATGTCACAATGCCCCTTTATGATGTCACAGTGACCCTTTATGATGTCACAATGACCCCTTATGATGCCACAATGACACATTTATGATGTCACAATGACCTTTATAATAACACAATGTTCCTTTATGATGTTACAATGCTCCTTTATAATGTCACAAAGCTCTGTTATGATGTCAAATGCCCCCTTTATGATGTCACAATGTCTCATTATAATGTCAAAATGGCCCTTTATGATGTCACAATGCCCCTTTAGAATGTCTCAATGCCCTCTTTATGATATCACAATGCCACTTTATGATGACACAATACGTCATTATGATGTCACAATGCCCTCTTTATGATGTCACAATGCCTCATTCTGATGCCACAATGACCCTTTATGATGTCACAATGACCCTTTATGATGTCACAATACCTCATTATATTGTCACAATATCCCTTTATGATGTCACAATGCCCTTTTATGATGTCAAAATGACCCTTTATGATGTCACAATAACTCATTATGATGTCACCATGACTCTTTTTGATATCACAATGCTCCTTTATGATGTCACAATGCCCTGTTTATGATGTCACAATGACCCTTTATGATGTCACAATGACCCTTTATGATGTCACAATGACCCTTTATTATGTCCCAATGCCACATTATGATGTCACAATGTTCCTTTATGATGTCACAATACCCTTTATGATGTCACAATGCCTCATTATGGTGTCACAATGACCTTTTATGATGTCACAATGCTCCTTTATGATGTCACAATGCTCCATTATGATGTCACAATGACCCTTTATCATGTCACAATGCCTCATTATGATGTCACAATGACCCTTTATGATGTCCCAATGCCTCATTATGATGTCACAATGCCCCCTTTATGATGTGACAGTGCCCTCTTTATGATGTCACAATGCCCCTTTATGATGTCACAATGCCCCTTTATGATGTCATTTCACAATGCCTCATTATGATGTCACAATGCCTCATTATGATGTCACAATGACCCTTTATGATGTCACAATGCTACGCTATGATGTCACAATGACCCTTTATGATGTCACAATCCCCCTTTATAATATCACAATGTCTCATTATGATGTTCAAATAGCCCTTTATGATGTCACAATGCCCCTTTATGATGTCAAAATGCCCCTTTATGTTGTCACAATGCACCTTTATGATGTCAAATGATCCTTTATGATGTCACAATGCACATTATGATGTCACAATGACCCTTTATGATGTCACAATGGCCCTTTATGATTTCACAATGGCCCTTTATGATGTCACAATGCCCCCTTTATGATTTCACAATGCCCCTTTATGATGTCACAATGCCCCTTTATGATGTCACAATGCCCCTTTATGATGTCATGTCACAATGACTCATTATGATGTCACAATGCCTCATTATGATGTCACAATGACCCTGTAAGATATCACAATGCCTAATTATGATGTCACAATGGCTGTTTATGATTTCACAATGACCCTTTATGATATCACAATGGCCCTTTATGATGTCACAATGACCTTTTATGATGTCACAATGCCCCTTTATGATGTCACAATGCCTCATTATGATGTCACAATGACCCTTTATGATGTCACAATGCTCCGTTATGATGTCACAATGACCCTTTATGATGTCACAATGCCTCATTATGATGTCACAATGACCCCTTATGATGTCACAATGCTCCTTTATGATGTCACAATGACCCTTTATAATGTCACAATGCCTCATTATGATGTCACAATGACCCTTTATAATGTCACAATGCTCCTTTATGATGTCACAATGACACTTTATGATGTCAAAATGACCTTTTATGATGTCACAATGACCCTTTATGATGTCACAATGCCTCATTATGATGTCACAATGACCCCTTATGATGTCACAATGCTCCTTTATGATGTCACAATGACCCTTTAAAATGTCACAATGCCTCATTATGATGTCACAATGACCCTTTATGATGTCACAATGCTCCTTTATGATGTCACAATGACCCTTTATGATGTCAAAATGACCCTTTATGATGTCACAATGCTCCTTTATGATGTCACAATGCCTCATTATGATGTCACAATGACCCTTGATAATGTCACAATGCTCCTTTATGATGTCATAATGACCCTTTATGATGTCACAATGACCCTTTATGATGTCACAATGACCGTTTATGATGTCACAATGCCCCTTTATGATGTCACAATGACCTTTTATGATGTCACAATGCCCCTTTATAATGTCACAATGCCTCATTATGATGTCACAATGACCCTTTATGATGTCACAATGCTCCGTTATGATGTCACAATGACCCTTTATGATGTCACAATGCCTCATTATGATGTCACAATGACCCCTTATGATGTCACAATGCTCGTTTATGATGTCACAATGCTCCTTTATGATGTCACAATGCTTTATTATGATGTAACAATGACACTTTTATGATGACACATTGCCCCTTTATGATGTCACAATGCTCCTTTATGATGTCACAATGCTCCCTTTATGATGTCACAATGGCCCTTTATGATGTCACAATGCCTCATTATGATGGCACAATGCCCCTTTATGATGTCACAATGCCCCTTTATGATGTCATATTTACCCACTATGATGTCATAATGCTCCTTTTTGATGTCACAATGCCCCTTTATGATGTCACTATGCGCCTTTAAGATGTCACTATGTGCATTTATGTTGTTACAATGCCCCCTTTATTATGACACAATGCTTCATTATGATGTCACAATACCCCTTTATGATGTCACAACGACCCCATTATGATGTCACAATGCCTCATTATGATGTCACAATGCCCCGTTATGATGTCACAATGCCCCCTATATGATGGCGCAATGCCTCATTATGATGTCACAATGCCCCATTATGATGTCACCGTGCCCCTTTAAGATGTCACAATGCTGCATTATGATGTCACAATGCCCCCTTTATGATGTCACAATACCCTCTTTATGATGTCACAATGCCCTTTATGATGTCACAATGCCCCTTAATGATGTCACAATGCCCCTTTATGAAGTCATGTCACAATGCCTCATTATGATGTCACAATGTCTCATTATGATGTCACAATGACCCTTTATGATGTCACAATGCCTCATTAAGATGTCACAATGACCCCTTATGATGTCACAATGCTCCTTTATGATGTCACAATGACCCTTTATAATGTCACAATGCCTCATTATGATGTCACAATGACCCTTTATAATGTCACAATGCTCCATTATGATGTCACAATGACCCTTTATGATGTCAAAATGACCTTTTGTGATGTCACAATGACTCTTTATGATGTCACAATGCCTCATTTTGATGTCACAATGACCCCTTATGATGTCACAATGCTCCTTTATGATGTCACAATGACCCTTTATAATGTTTCAGTGCCTCATTATGATGTCACAATGACCCTTTATAATGTCACAATGCTCCTTTATGATGTCACAATGACCCTTTATGATGTCAAAATGACCCTTTATGATGTCACAATGCTTCATTATGATGTCACAATACCCCTTTATGATGTCACAACGACCCCATTATGATGTCACAATGCCTCATTATGATGTCACAATGCCCCGTTATGATGTCACAATGCCCCCTATATGATGGCGCAATGCCTCATTATGATGTCACAATGCCCCATTATGATGTCACAATGCTCCTTTATGATGTCACAATGACCCTTTATAATGTCACAATGCCTCATTATGATGTCACAATGACCCTTTATAATGTCACAATGCCTCATTATGATGTCACAATGACCCTTTATAATGTCACAATGCTCCTTTATGATGTCACAATGACCCTTTATGATGTCAAAATGACCCTTTATGATGTGACAATGCTCCTTTATGATGTCACAATGCCTCATTATGATGTCACAATGACCCTTTATAATGTCACAATGCTCCTTTATGATGTCACAATGACCCTTTATGATGTCACAATGCCTCATAATGTCACAATGACCCTTTATGTTGTCACAATGCCCCTTTATGATGTCACAATGACCTTTTATGATGTCACAATGCCCCTTTATGATGTCACAATGCCTCATTATGATGTCACAATGACCCTTTATGATGTCACAATGCTCCGTTATGATGTCACAATGACCCTTTATGATGTCACAATGCCTCATTATGATGTCACAATGACCCCTTATGATGTCACAATGCTCCTTTATGATGTCACAATGACCCTTTATAATGTCGCAATGCCACATTATAATGTCACAATGACCCTTTATAATGTCACAATGCTCCTTTATGATGTCACAATGACCCTTTATGATGTCACAATGACCCTTTATGATGTCACAATGCCTCATTATAATGTCACAATTACCCTTAATGATGTCACAATTCTCCTTTATGATGTCACAATGCCTCATTATGATGTAACAATGACACTTTTATGATGACACATTGCCCCTTTATGATGTCACAATGCTCCTTTATGATGTCACAATGCTCCCTTTATGATGTCACAATGGCCCTTTATGATGTCACAATGACCCTTTATGATGTCACAATGCCTCATAATGACACAATGACCCTTTATGTTGTCACAATGCCCCTTTATGATGTCACAATGACCTTTTATGATGTCACAATGCCCCTTTATGATGTCACAATGCCTCATTATGATGTCACAATGACCCTTTATGATGTCACAATGCTCCGTTATGATGTCACAATGACCCTTTATGATGTCACAATGCCTCATTATGATGTCACAATGACCCCTTATGATGTCACAATGCTCCTTTATGATGTCACAATGACCCTTTATAATGTCACAATGCCTCATTATAATGTCACAATGACCCTTTATAATGTCACAATGCTCCTTTATGATGTCACAATGACCCTTTATGATGTCACAATGACCCTTTATGATGTCACAATGCCTCATTATAATGTCACAATTACCCTTTTATGATGTCACAATGCTCCCTTTATGATGTCACAATGACCCTTTATGATGTCACAATGCCTTATTATGATGGCACAATGCCCCTTTATGATGTCACAATGCCCCTTTATGATGTCACATTTACCCACTATGATGTCATAATGCTCCTTTTTGATGTCACAATGCCCCTTTATGATGTCACTATGCGCCTTTAAGATGTCACTATGTGCATTTATGTTGTCACAATGCCTCCTTTATTATGACACAATGCTTCATTATGATGTCACAATGCCCCTTTATGATGTCACAACGACCCCATTATGATGTCACAATGCCTCATTATGATGTCACAATGCCCCGTTATGATGTCACAATGCCCCCTATATGATGGCACAATGCCTCATTATGATGTCACAATGCCCCATTATGATGTCACAGTGCCCCTTTAAAATGTCACAATGCTGCATTATGATGTCACAATGCCCCCTTTATGATGTCACAATACCCCCTTTATGATGTCACAATACCCTCTTTATAATGTCACAATGCCCTCTTTATAATGTCACAATGCCCCTTAATGATGTCACAATGCCCCTTTATGAAGTCATGTCACAATGCCTCATTATGATGTCACAATGTCTCATTATGATGTCACAATGACCCCTTATGATGTCACAATTCCCCTTTATGATGTCACAATGCCTCATTATAATGTCACAATGACCCCTTATGATGTCACAATGACCCTTTATGATGTCAAAATGCCTCATTATAATGTCACAATGACCCCTTATGATGTCACAATGCTCCTTTATGATGTCAAAATGCCTCATTATGATGTCACAATGACCCTTTATAATGTCACAATGCTCCTTTATGATGTCACAATGACCCTTTATGATGTCACAATGACCCTTTATGATGTCACAATGCCTCATAATGTCACAATGACCCTTTATGATGTCACAATGCCCCTTTATGATGTCACAATGACCTTTTATGATGTCACAATGCCCCTTTATGATGTCACAATGCCTCATTATGATGTCACTATGACCCTTTATGATGTCACAATGCTCCGTTATGATGTCACAATGCGTCATTATCATGTCACAATGACCCCTTATGATGTCACAATGCTCCTTTATGATGTCACAATGACCCTTTAAATTGTCACAATGCCTCATTATAATGTCACAATGACCCTTTATAATGTCACAATGACCCTTTATAATGTCACAATGCTCCTTTATGATGTCACAATGACCCTTTATGATGTCACAATGCCTCATTATAATGTCACAATTACCCTTTATGATGTCACAATGCTCCTTTATTATGTCACAATGCCTCATTATAATGTCACAATTACCCTTTATGATGTCACAATGCTCCTTTATAATGTCACAAAGCTCCGTTATGATGTCAAATGTCCCCTTTATGATGTCACAATGTCTCATTATAATGTCAAAATGGCCCTTTATGATGTCACAATGCCCCTTTAGGATGTCTCAATGCCCTCTTTATGATATCACAATGCCACTTTATGATGTCACAATACGTCATTATGATGTCACAATGCCCTCTTTATGATGTCACAATGCCTCATTCTGATGCCACAATAACCCTTTATGATGTCACAATGACCGTTTATGATGTCACAATACCTCATTGTATTGTCACAATATCCCTTTATGATGTCACAATGCCCTTTTATGATGTCAAAATGACCCTTTATGATGTCACAATGCCTCATTATGATGTCACCATGACTCTATTTGATGTCACAATGCTCATTTATGATGTCACAATGCCCTCTTTATGATGTCACAATGAACCTTTATGATGTCACAATGACCCTTTATGATGTCACAATGCCACATTATGATGTCACAATGTTCCTTTATGATGTCACAATACCCTTTATGATGTCACAATGCCTCATTATGGTGTCACAGTGACCTTTTATGATGTCACAATGCTCCTTTATGATGTCACAATGCTCCATTATGATGTCACAATGACCCTTTATCATGTCACAATGCCTCATTATGATGTCGCAATGACCCTTTATGATGTCCCAATGCCTCATTATGATGTCACAATGCCCCCTTTATGATGTGACAATGCCCTCTTTATGATTTCACAATGCCCCTTTATGATGTCACAATGCCCCTTTATGATGTCATGTCACAAAGCCTCATTATGATGTCACAATGCCTCATTATGATGTCACAATGACCCTTTATGATGTCACAATGCTCCGTTATGATGTCACAATGACCCTTTATGATGTCACATTACCTCATTATGATGTCACAATGACCCCTTATGATGTCACAATGCTCCTTTATGGTGTCACAATGACCCTTTATGATGTCACAATGCCTCACTATGATTTCACAATGACCCTTTATGATGTCACAATGCTCCTTTATGATGTCACAATGACCCTTTGTCATGTCACAATGCCCCTTTATGATGTCACAATGCCCACTTTATGATGTCACAATGACCCTTTATGATGTCACAATGACCCTTTATGATGTCACAATGCCTCATTATGATGTCACAATGACCCTTTTATGATGACACAATGCCCCTTTTTATATCACAATGTTCCTTTATGATGTCACAATGCTCCCTTTATTATGTCACAATGACCCTTCATGATGTCATAATGCTCCTGCTTCTTTATTATGTCAGAATGTCCCTTTATGATGTCAAAATGCCTCATTATGATGTCACAATGCTCCTTTATGATGTCACAATGACCCATTATGATGTCACAATGACTTATTATGATGTCACAATGACCCTTTATGATGTCACAATGCCTCATTATGATGTCACCATGACTCTATTTGATGTCACAATGCTCATTTATGATGTCACAATGTCCTCTTTATGATGTCACAATGAACCTTTATGATGTCACAATGACCCTTTATGATGTCACAATGCCACATTATGATGTCACAATGTTCCTTTATGATGTCACAATACCCATTATGATGTCACAATGCCTCATTATGGTGTCACAGTGACCTTTTATGATGTCACAATGCTCCTTTATGATGTCACAATGCTCCATTATGATGTCACAATGACCCTTTATCATGTCACAAGGCCTCATTATGATGTCGCAATGACCCTTTATGATGTCCCAATGCCTCATTATAATGTCACAATGCCCCCTTTATGATGTGACAATGCCCTCTTTATGATTTCACAATGCCCCTTTATAATGTCACAATGCCCCTTTATGATGTCATGTCACAATGCCTCATTATGATGTCCCAATGCCTCATTATGATGTCACAATGCCCCCTTTATGATGTGACAATGCTCTCTTTATGATTTCACAATGCTCCTTTATGATGTCACAATGACCCTTTATGATGTCACATTACCTCATTATGATGTCACAATGACCCCTTATGATGTCACAATGCTCCTTTATGGTGTCACAATGACCCTTTATGATGTCACAATGCCTCACTATGATTTCACAATGACCCTTTATGATGTCACAATGCTCCTTTATGATGTCACAATGACCCTTTGTCATGTCACAATGCCCCTTTATGATGTCACAATGCCCACTTTATGATGTCACAATGACCCTTTATGATGTCACAATGCCTCATTATGATGTCACAATGACCCTTTATGATGTCACAATGACTTATTATGATGTCACAATGACCCTTTGTGATGTCACATTGACCCTTTATGATGTCATAATGCCCCCTTTATGATGTCACAATGACCCCTTATGATGCCACAATGACCCATTTATGATGTCAGAATGACCCTTTATAATAACACAATGACCCTTTATGATCTTACGATGCCTCATTATGATGTCACAATGACCCTTTATGATGTCACAATGCCTCATTATGATGACAAAATGCTCCCTTATAATATCACACTGCTTCATTATGATGTCACAATGATCGTTTATGATGTCACAATGCTCAGTTATGAAGTCACAATGACCCTTTATAATGTCACAATGCCCCTTTATGATGTCACAGTGACCCTTTATGATGTCACAATGCCTCATTATGATGTCACAATGACCCCTTATGATGCCAAAATGACCCATTTATGATGTCAGAATGACCCTTTATAATAACACAATGTTCCTTTATGATGTCACAATGCTCCTTTATAATGTCACAAAGCTCCGTTATGATGTCAAATGCCCCCTTTATGATGTCACAATGTCTCATTATAATGTCAAAATGGCCCTTTATGATGTCACAATGCCCCTTTAGGATGTCTCAATGCCCTATTTATGATATCACAATGCCACTTTATGATGTCACAATACGTCATTATGATGTCACAATGCCCTCTTTATGATGTCACAATGCCTCATTCTGATGCTAGAATGACCCTTTATGATGTCACAATGCTCCTTTATGATGTCACAATGCCCTTTTATGATGTCAAAATGACCCTTTTTTGATGTCACAATGCCTCATTATGATGTCACCATGACTCTTTTTGATATCACAATGCTCCTTTATGATGTCACAATGCCCTCTTTATGATGTCACAATGCCTCATTATGATGTCACAATGACCCTTTATGATGTCCCAATGCCTCATTATTATGTCACAATCCCCCTTTATAATGTCACAATGTCTCATTATGATGTTCAAATGGCCCTTTATGATGTCACAATGCCCCTTTATGATGTAAAAATGCCCCTTTATGATGTCACAATGCTCCTTTATGATGTCACAATGCCTCATTATGATGTCACAATGAACTTTTATGATTTCACAATGGCCCTTTATGATGTCAAATGACCCTTTATGATGTCACAATGCCTCATTATGATGTCACAATGACCCTTTATGATGTCATGTCACAATGCCTCATTATGATGTCACAATGCCTCATTATGATGTCACAATGACCCTGTAAGATGTCACAATGCCGCATTATGATGTCACAATGACCCTTTATGATGTCACATTGCCTCATTATGATGTCACAATGACCCCTTATGATGTCACAATGCTCCATTATGATGTCACAATGACCCTTTATGATGTCACAATGCCTCACTATGATTTCACAATGACCCATTATGATGTCACAATGACCCTTATGACGTCACAATGACCCTTTATGATTTCACAATGCCGCATTATGATGTCACAATGACACTTTATGATGTTACAATCCCCTTTATAATATCAAAATGTCTAATTATGATGTTCAAATGGCCCTTTATGATGTCACAATGCCCCTTTATGATGTCAAAATGCCCCTTTATGATGTCACAATGCACCTTTATGATGTCAAATGACCCTTTATGATGTCACAATGCCTCATTATGATGTCACAATGACCCTTTATGATGTCACAATGGCCCTTTATGATTTCACAATGGCCCTTTATGATGTCACAATGCCCCCTTTATGATGTCACAATGCCCCTTTATGATGTCACAATGACCCTTTATGATTTCAATATGGCCCTTTATGATGTCACAATGCCGCCTTTATGATGTCACAATGCCCTCTTTATGATGTCACAATGCCCCTTTATGATGTCACAATGCCCCTTTATGATGTCATGTCACAATGCCTCATTATGATGTCACAATGCCTCATTATGATGTCACAATGACCCTGTAAGATATCACAATGCCTCATTATGATGTCACAATGGCTGTTTATGATTTCACAATGACCCTTTATGATATCACAATGGCCCTTTATGATGATGCAATGCCCTCTTTATGATGTCACAATGCCCCTTTATGATGTCACAATGACCTTTTATGATGTCACAATGCCCCTTTATGATGTCACAATGCCTCATTATGATGTCACAATGACCCTTTATGATGTCACAATGCTCCGTTATGATGTCACAATGACCCTTTATGATGTCACAATGCCTCATTATGATGTCACAATGACCCCTTATGATGTCACAATGCTCCTTTATGATGTCACAATGACCCTTTATAATGTCACAATGCCTCATTATGATGTCACAATGACCCTTTATAATGTCACAATGCTCCTTTATTATTTCACAATGACCCTTTATGATGTCAAAATGACCTTTTATGATGTCACAATGACCCTTTATGATGTCACAATGCCTCATTATGATGTCACAATGACCCCTTATGATGTCACAATGCTCCTTTATGATGTCACAATGACCCTTTATAATGTCACAGTGCCTCATTATGATGTCACAATGACCATTTATAATGTCACAATGCTCCTTTATGATGTCACAATGACCCTTTATGATGTCAAAATGACCCTTTATGATGTCACACTGCTCCTTTATGATGTCACAATGCCTCATTATGATATCACAATGCCTCATTATGATGTCACAATGACCCTTGATAATGTCACAATGCTCCTTTATGATGTCACAATGACCCTTTATGATGTCACAATGCCTCATAATGTCACAATGACCCTTTATGATGTCACAATGCCCCTTTATGATGTCACAATGACCTTTCATGATGTCACAATGCCCCTTTATGATGTCACAATGCCTCATTATGATGTCACAATGACCCTTTATGATGTCACAATGCTCCGTTATGATGTCACAATGATCCTTTATGATGTCACAATGCCTCATTATGATGTCACAATGACCACTTATGATGTCACAATGCTCCTTTATGATGTCACAATGCTCCCTTTATGATGTCACAATGGCCCTTTATGATGTCACAATGCCTTATTATGATGGCACAATGCCCCTTTATGATGTCACAGTGCCCCTTTAGGATGTCACATTTACCCACTATGATGTCATAATGCTCCTTTTTGATGTCACAATGCCCCTTTATGATGTCACTATGCGCCTTTAAGATGGCACTATGTGCATTTATGTTGTCACAATGCCCCCTTTATTATGACACAATGCTTCATTATGATGTCACAATGCCCCTTTATGATGTCACAACGACCCCATTATGATGTCACAATGCCTCATTATGATGTCACAATGCCCCGTTATGATGTCACAATGCCCCCTATATGATGGCACAATGCCTCATTATGATGTCACAATGCCCCATTATGATGTCACAGTGCCCCTTTAAGATGTCACAATGCTGCATTATGATGTCACAATGCTCCCTTTATGATGTCACAATGCCCTCTTTATGATGTCACAATGCCCCTTAATGATGTCACAATGCCCCTTTATGAAGTCATGTCACAATGCCTCATTATGATGTCACAATGTCTCATTATGATGTCACAATGACCCCTTATGATGTCACAATGCCCCTTTATGATGTCACAATGCCTCATTATGATGTCACAATGACCCCTTATGTTGTCACAATGACCCTTTATGATGTCAAAATGCCTCATTATGATGTCACAATGACCCTTTATGATGTCACAATGCTCCTTTATGATGTCACAATGCCTAATTATGATGTCACAATGACCCTTTATAATGTCACAATGCTCCTTTATGATGTCACAATGACCCTTTATGATGTCACAATGACCCTTTATGATGTCACAATGCCCCTTTATGATGTCACAATGACCTTTTATGATGTCACAATGCCCCTTTATGATGTCAAAATGCCTCATTGTGATGTCACTATGACCCCTTATGATGTCACAGTCCTCCTTTATGATGTCACAATGACCCTTTATAATGTCACAATGACCCTTTATAATGTCACAATGCTCCTTTATGATGTCACAATGACCCTTTATGATGTCACAATGACCCTTTATGATGTCACAATGCCTCATTATAATGTCACAATTACCCTTTATGATGTCACAATGCTCCTTTATAATGTCACAAAGCTCGGTTATGATGTCAAATGCCCCCTTTATGATGTCACAATGTCTCATTATAATGTCAATATGGCCCTTTATGATGTCACAATGCCCCTTTAGGATGTCTCAATGCCCTCTTTATGATATCACAATGCCACTTTATGATGTCACAATACGTCATTATGATGTCACAATGCCCTCTTTATGATGTCACAATGCCTCATTCTGATACCACAATGACCCTTTATGATGTCACAATGACCGTTTATGATGTCACAATACCTAATTATATTGTCACAATATCCCTTTATGATGTCACAATGCCCTTTTATGATGTCAAAATGACCCTTTATGATGTCACAATGCCTCATTATCATGTAACCTTGACTCTTTTTGATGTCACAATGCTCCTTTATGATGTCACAATGCCCTCTTTATGATGTCACAATGACCCTTTATGATGTCACAATACCCTTTATGATGTCACAATGCCTCATTATGGTGTCACAGTGACCTTTTATGATGTCACAATGCTCCTTTATGATGTCACAATGCTCCATTATGATGTCACAATGACCCTTTATCATGTCACAATGCCTCATTATGATGTCACAATGACCCTTTATGATGTCCCAATGCCTCATTATGATGTCACAATGCCCCCTTTATGATGTGACAATGCCCTTTTTATGATTTCACAATGCCCCTTTATGATGTCACAATGCCCCTTTATGATGTCATGTCACAATGCCTCATCATGATGTCACAATGCCTCATTATGATGTCACAATGACCCTTTATGATGTCACAATGCTCCGTTATGATGTCACAATGACCCTTTATGATGTCACATTACCTCATTATGATGTCACAATGACCCCTTATGATGTCACAATGCTCCTTTATGGTGTCACAATGACCCTTTATGATGTTACAATGCCTCACTATGATTTCACAATGACCCTTTATGATGTCACAATGCTCATTTATGATGTCACAATGACCCTTTGTCATGTCACAATGCCCCTTTATGATGTCACAATGCCCACTTTATGATGTCACAATGACCCTTTATGATGTCACAATGCCTCATTATGATGTCACAATGACCCTTTTATGATGACACAATGCCCCTTTTTATATCACAATGTTCCTTTATGATGTCACAATGCTCCCTTTATTATGTCAGAATGACCCTTCATGATGTCATAATGCTCCTGCTTCTTTATTATGTCAGAATGTCCCTTTATGATGTCAAAATGCCTCATTATGATGTCACAATGCTCCTTTATGATGTCACAATGACTTATTATGATGTCAAAATGACCCTTTATGATGTCACAATGACTTATTATGATGTCACAATGACCCTTTATGATGTCACAATGCCTCATTATGATGTCACCATGACTCTATTTGATGTCACAATGCTCATTTATGATGTCACAATGCCCTCTTTATGATGTCACAATGAACCTTTATGATGTCACAATGACCCTTTATGATGTCACAATTCCACATTATGATGTCACAATGTTCCTTTATGATGTCACAATACCCTTTATGATGTCACAATGCCTCATTATGGTGTCACAGTGACCTTTTATGATGTCACAATGCTCCTTTATGATGTCACAATGCTCCATTATGATGTCACAATGACCCTTTATCATGTCACAATGCCTCATTATGATGTCGCAATGACCCTTTATCATGTCCCAATGCCTCATTATGATGTCACAATGCCCCCTTTATTATGTGACAATGCCCTCTTTATGATTTCACAATGCCCCTTTATGATGTCACAATGCCCCTTTATGATGTCATGTCACAAAGCCTCATTATGATGTCACAATGCCTCATTATGATGTCACAATGACCCTTTATGATGTCACAATGCTCCGTTATGATGTCACAATGACCCTTTATGATGTCACATTACCTCATTATGATGTCAAAATGACCCCTTATGATGTCACAATGCTCCTTTATGGTGTCACAATGACCCTTTATGATGTCACAATGCCTCACTATGATTTCACAATGACCCTTTATGATGTCACAATGACACTTATGACGTCACAATGACCCTTTATGATTTCACAATGCCGCATTATGATGTCACAATGACACTTTATGATGTCACAATCCCCTTTATAATATCAAAATGTCTAATTATGATGTTCAAATGGCCCTTTATGATGTCACAATGCCCCTTTATGATGTCAAAATGCCCCTTTATGATGTCACAATGCACCTTTATGATGTCAAATGACCCTTTATGATGTCACAATGCCTCATTATGATGTCACAATGACCCTTTATGATGTCACAATGGCCCTTTATGATTTCACAATGGCCCTTTATGATGTCACAATGCCCCCTTTATGATGTCACAATGCCCCTTTATGATGTCACAATGACCCTTTATGATTTCAATATGGCCCTTTATGATGTCACAATGCCGCCTTTATGATGTCACAATGCCCTCTTTATGATGTTGATGTCACAATGCCCCTTTATGATGTCATGTCACAATGCCTCATTA
The DNA here is from genome assembly GCF_031893055.1 of Leptodactylus fuscus. Lineage (NCBI taxonomy): Eukaryota > Metazoa > Chordata > Amphibia > Anura > Leptodactylidae > Leptodactylus > Leptodactylus fuscus. Next base: position 75,281,438 of record NC_134268.1, on the reverse strand, counting down.
TGATGTCACAATGCCTCATTATGATGTCACAATGACCCTGTAAGATATCACAATGCCTCATTTTGATGTCACAATGGCTGTTTATGATTTCACAATGACCCTTTATGATATCACAATGGCCCTTTATGATGATGCAATGCCCTCTTTATGATGTCACAATGCCCCTTTATGATGTCACAATGACCTTTTATGATGTCACAATGCCCCTTTATGATGTCACAATTCCTCATTATGATGTCACAATGACCCTTTATGATGTCACAATGCTCAGTTATGATGTCACAATGACCCTTTATGATGTCACAATGCCTCATTATGATGTCACAATGACCCCTTATGATGTCACAATGCTCCTTTATGATGTCACAATGACCCTTTATAATGTCACAATGCCTCATTATGATGTCACAATGACCCTTTATAATGTCACAATGCTCCTTTATTATGTCACAATGACCCTTTATGATGTCAAAATGACCCTTTATGATGTCACACTGCTCCTTTATGATGTCACAATGCCTCATTATGATATCACAATGCCTCATTATGATGTCACAATGACCCTTGATAATGTCACAATGCTCCTTTATGATGTCACAATGACCCTTTATGATATCACAATGCCTCATAATGTCACAAAGACCCTTTATGATGTCACAATGCCCCTTTATGATGTCACAATGACCTTTCATGATGTCACAATGCCCCTTTATGATGTCACAATGCCTCATTATGATGTCACAATGACCCTTTATGATGTCACAATGCTCCGTTATGATGTCACGATGATCCTTTATGATGTCACAATGCCTCATTATGATGTCACAATGACCACTTATGATGTCACAATGCTCCTTTATGATGTCACAATGCTCCCTTTATGATGTCACAATGGCTCTTTATGATGTCACAATGCCTTATTATGATGGCACAATGCCCCTTTATGATGTCACAATTCCCCTTTATGATGTCACATTTACCCACTATGATGTCATAATGCTCCTTTTTGATGTCACAATGCCCCTTTATGATGACACAATGCTTCATTATGATGTCACAATGGCCCTTTATGATGTCACAACGACCCCATTATGATGTCACAATGCCTCATTATGATGTCACAATGCCCCGTTATGATGTCACAATGCCCCATTATGATGTCACAGTGCCCCTTTAAGATGTCACAATGCTGCATTATGATGTCACAATGCCCTCTTTATGATGTCACAATGCCCCTTAATGATGTCACAATGCCCCTTTATGAAGTCATGTCACAATGCCTCATTATGATGTCACAATGTCTCATTATGATGTCACAATGACCCCTTATGATGTCACAATGCCCCTTTATGATGTCACAATGCCTCATTATGATGTCACAATGACCCCTTATGTTGTCACAATGACCCTTTATGATGTCAAAATGCCTCATTATGATGTCACAATGACCCTTTATGATGTCACAATGCTCCTTTATGATGTCACAATGCCTCATTATGATGTCACAATGACCCTTTATAATGTCACAATGCTCCTTTATGATGTCACAATGACCCTTTATGATGTCACAATGACCCTTTATGATGTCACAATGCCCCTTTATGATGTCACAATGACCTTTTATGATGTCACAATGCCCCTTTATGATGTCACAATGCCTCATTATGATGTCACTATGACCCCTTATGATGTCACAATGCTCCTTTATGATGTCACAATGACCCTTTATAATGTCACAATGCCTCATTATAATGTCACAATGACCCTTTATAATGTCACAATGACCCTTTATAATGTCACAATGCTCCTTTATGATGTCACAATGACCCTTTATGATGTCACAATGACCCTTTATGATGTCACAATGCCCCTTTATGATGTCACTATGCGCATTTATGATGTCACTATGCGCATTTTTGATGTCACAATGCCCCCTTTATTATGTCACAATGCTTCATTATGATGTCACAATGCCCCTTTATGATGTCACAATGCCTCATTATGATGTCACCATGACCCCTTATGATGTCACAATGCCTCATTATGATGTCACAATGCCCCGTTATGATGTCACAATGCCCCCTATATGATGGCACAATGCCACATTATGATGTCACAATGCCCCATTAGGATGTCACAGTGCCCCCTTTAAGATGTCACAATGCTGCATTATGATGTCACAATGCCCCCTTTATTATGTCACAATGCCCTCTTTATGAATGTCACAATGCCCCTTTATGATGTCACAATGCCCTCTTTATGATGTCACAATGCCCCTTTATGATGTCACAATGCCTCATAATGATGTCACAATTACCCTTTAAGATGTCACAAGGCCTCATTATGATGTCACAATGACCCCTTATGATGTCACAATGACCCTTTATGATGTCACAATTCCTCAATGTCACAATGACCCCTTATGATGTCACAATGCCTCATTATGATGTCCCAATGACCCTTTATGATGTCACAATGCTCCTTTGTGATGTCTCAATGACCCTTTATGATGTCACAATGTCCCCTTTAAGATGTCACAATGACCCTATATGATGTCACAATGCCTCTTTATGATGTCACAATGACCCTTTATGATGTCACAATGCTCCTTTATGATGTCACAATGACCCTTTATGATGTCACAATGACCCTTTATGATGTCAAAATTACCCTTTATGATGTCACAATGCTCTTTTATGATGTCACAATGCCCTTTTATGATGTTACATTTACCCATTATGATGTCATAATGCCCCTTTATGATGTCACAATGACCCCTTATGATGTCACAATGACCCTTTATGATGTCACACTGCCCCTTTATGATGTCACAATGCCTCATAATGATGTCACAATGACCCTTTATGATGTCACAATGCCCCTTTATGGTGTCACAATGCCTCATAATGAAGTCCCAATGACCCTTTATGATGTCACAATGACTCAGTATAATGTCCCAATGACCCTTTATGATGTCACAATGCTCCTTTGTGATGTCACAATGACCCTTTATTATGTCACAATGCCCCTTTATAATGTCACAATATCCCTTTATGATGTCACAATGCCTCATTATGATGTCACATTGACCCTTTATGATGTCACAATGCCACTTTATGATGTCATGTCACAATACCTCAATATGATGTCACAATGTCTCATTATGATGTCACAATGCTTCTTTATGATGGAACAATGACCCTTTATGATGTCACAATGCCTCATTATGATGTCATAATGACCCTTCATGATGTCACAATGCTCCTTTATGATGTCACAATGACCGTTTATGATGTCACAATGACCCTTTATGATGTCACAATGCCTCATTATGATGTCACAATGACCCTTTAAGATGTCACATTGCTCCTTTATGATGACATAATGCCTCATTATGATGTAACAATGACACTTTTATGATGAGACCATGCCCCTTTATGATGTCACAATGCTCCTTTATGTTGACACAATGCTCCCTTTGTGATGTCACTATGACCCTTTATGATGTCACAATGCCTCATTATGATATCACAATGCCCCTTTACGATGTCACAATGCCCCTTTATGATGTTACATTTACCCATTATGATGTCATAATGCCCCTTTATGATGTCACAATGACCCCTTATGATGTCACAATGACCCTTTATAATGGCACAATGCACCTTTATGATGTCACAATGACCCTTTATGATGTCACAATGCCCCTTTATGATGTCATGTCACAATGCCTCATTATGATGTCACAATGTCTCATTATGATGTCACAATGAACCTTTAAGATGTCACAATAGCCCTATATGATGTCACAATGACCCCTTTATGATGTCACAGTGCCCTCTTTATGATGTCACAATGCCCCTTTATGATGTCACGATGACCCTTTATGAAGTCACAATGCCCCTGTATGATGTCACAATGCCTCATTATGATGTCACAATGACCCTTTATGATGTCACAATGCTCCTTTATTATGTCACAATGACCCTTTATGATGTCACAATGCCTCATTATGATGTCACAATGACCCCTTATGATGTCACAATGACCCTTTATGATGTCTCAATGCCTCATTATGATGTCACAATGACCCTTTATGATGTCACCATGCTCCTTTGTGATGTCACAATGACCCTTTTTGATGTGACCATGCCCCTTTATGATGTCACAATGTTCCCATTAAGATGTCACAATGACCCTTTATGATGTCACAATGCTCCTTTCTGATGTCACAATGACCCATTATCATGTCACAATGACCCTTTATGATGTCACAATGCCTCATTATGATGTCACAATGACCCTTTTATGATGACACAATGCCCCTTTTTATATCACAATGTTCCTTTATGATGTCACAATGCTCCCTTTATTATGTCACAATGACCCTTCATGATGTCATAATGCTCATGCTTCTTTATTATGTCACAATGACCCTTTATGATGTCAAAATGCCCCATTATGATGTCACAATGCTCCTTTATGATGTCACAATGACCCTTTATGATGTCACAATGACTTATTATAATGTCACAATGACCTTTTGTGATGTCACATTGACCCTTTATGATGTCACAATGACCCTTTATTATGTCAAAATACCTCATTATATTGACACAATATCCCTTTATGATGTCACAATGCCCCTTTACGATGTCACAATGCCCCTTTATGATGTTACATTTACCCATTATGATGTCATAATGCCGCTTTATGATGTCACAATGACCCCTTATGATGTCACAATGACCCTTTATGATGTCACAATGCTCCTTTATGATGTCACAATGACCCTTTATGATGTCACAATACCCCTTTATGATGTCATGTCACAATGCCTCATTATGATGTCACAATGTCTCATTATGATGTCACAATGACCCTTTAAGATGTCACAATAGCCCTTTATGATGTCACAATTACCCCTTTATGATGTCACAGTGCCCTCTTTATGATGTCACAATGCCCCTTTATGATGTCACGATCACCCTTTATGATGTCACAGTGCCCCTTTATGATGTCACAATGCCTCATTATGATGTCACAATGACCCTTTATGATGTCACAATGCTCCTTTATGATGTCACAATGACCCTTTATGATGTCACAATGCCTCATTATGATGTCACAATGACCCCTTATGATGTCACAATGACCCTTTATGATGTCTCAATGCCTCATTATGATGTCACAATGACCCTTTATGATGTCACCATGCTCCTTTGTGATGTCACAATGACCCTTTTTGATGTGACAATGCCCCTTTATGATGTCACAATGTTCCCATTAAGATGTCACAATGACCCTTAATGAGGTCACAATGCTCCTTTCTGATGTCACAATGACCCTTTATCATGTCACAATGACCCTTTATGATGTCACAATGCCTCATTATGATGTCACAATGACCCTTTTATGATGACACAATGCCCCTTTTTATATCACAATGTTCCTTTATGATGTCACAATGCTCCCTTCATTATGTCACAATGACCCTTCATGATGTCATAATGCTCCTGCTTCTTTATTATGTCACAATGACCCTTTATGATGTCAAAATGCCTCATTATGATGTCACAATGCTCCTTTATGATGTCACAATGACCCTTTATGATGTCACAATGACTTATTATGATGTCACAATGACCTTTTGTGATGTCACATTGACCCTTTATGATGTCACAATGACCCTTTATTATGTCAAAAGACCTCATTATATTGACACATTATCCCTTTATGATGTCACAATGCCCTTTTATGATGTCACAATGACCCTTTATGATGTCACAATACCTCATTATGATGTCACCATGACTCTTTATGATATCACAGTGCTCCTTTATGATGTCACAATGCCCTCTTTAAGATGTCACAATGTCTCATTATGATGTCACAATGACCCTTTATGATGTCACAATGACCCTTTATTATGTCACAATGCCTCATTATGATGTCACAATGTTCCTTTATGATGTCACAATACCCCTTTATGATGTCACAATGCCTCATTATGGCGTCACAATGACCTTTTATGATGTCACAATGCTCCTTTATGATGTCACAATGCTCCATTATGATGTCACAATGACCCTTTATCATGTCACAATTCCTCATTATGATGTCACAATGACCCTTTATGATATCCCAATGCCTCATTGTGATGTCACAATCCCCCTTTATAATGTCACAATGTCTCATTATGATGTTCAAATGGCCCTTTATGATGTCACAATGCCCCTTTATGATGTAAAAATGCCCCTTTATGATGTCACAATGCTCCTTTATGATGTCACAATGCCTCATTATGATGTCACAATGACCTTTTATAATTTCACAATGGCCCTTTATGATGTCACAATGCCCAATTTATGATGTCACAATGCCCTCTTTATGATGTCACAATGCCCCTTTATGATGTCACAATGCCTCATTACGATGTCACAATGAACCTGTAAGATGTCACAATGCCGCATTATGATGTCACAATGACCCTTTATGATGTCACATTGCCTCATTATGATGTCACAATGACCCCTTATGATGTCACAATGCTCCTTTATGATGTCACAATGACCCTTTATGATGTCACAATGCCTCACTATGATTTCACAATGACCCTTTACGATGTCACAATGACCCTTTGTCATGTCACAATGCCCCTTTATGATGTCACAATGCCTCATTATGATGTCACAATGACCCTTTATGATGTCACTATGACCCTTTATGATTTCACAATGGCCCTTTATGATGTCACAATGCCCCTTTTATGATGTCACAATGCCCCCTTTATGATGTCACAATGCCCTCTTTATGATGTCACAATGCCCCTTTATGATGTCACAATAACCTTTTATGATGTCACAATGCCCCTTTATGATGTCACATTGCCTCTTTATGAAGTCACAATGACCCTTTATGATGTCACAATGCTCCGTTATGATGTCACAATGACCCTTTATGATGTCACAATGCCTCATTATGATGTCACAATGACCCTTTATGATGTCACAATGACCCTTTATGATGTCACAATGACCCTTTATGATGTCAAAATGACCCTTTATGATGTCACAATGCTCCTTTATGATGTCACAATGCCTCATTATGATGTCACAATGACCCTTTTATGATGACACAATGCCCCTTTTTATATCACAATGTTCCTTTATGATGTCACAGTGCTCCCTTTATTATGTCACATTGACCCTTCATGATGTCATAATGCTCCCTCTTCTTTATTATGTCACAATGACCCTTTATGATGTCAAAATGCCTCATTATGATGTCACAATGCTCCTTTATGATGTCACAATGACCCTTTATGATGTCACAATGACTTATTATGATGTCACAATGACCTTTTGTGATGTTACATTGACCCTTTATGATGTCACAATGACCCTTTATTATGTCAAAATACCTCATTATATTGACACATTATCCCTTTATGATGTCACAATGCCCTTTTATGATGTCACAATGACCGTTTATGATGTCACAATACCTCATTATGATGTCACCATGACTCTTTATGATGTCACAATGCTCCTTTATGATGTCACAATGCCCTCTTTAAGATGTCACAGTGCCTCATTATGATGTCACAATGACCCTTTATGATGTCACAATGACCCTTTATTATGTCACAATGCCTCATTATGATGTCACAATGTTCCTTTATGATGTCACAATACCCCTTTATGATGTCACAATGCCTCATTATGGTGTCACAATGACCATTTTATGTTGTCACAATGCTCCTTTATGATGTCACAATGCTCCATTATGATGTCACAATGACCCTTTATCATGTCACAATTCCTCATTATGATGTCACAATGACCCTTTATGATATCCCAATGCCTCATTGTGATGTCACAATCCCCCTTTATAATGTCACAATGTCTCATTATGATGTTCAAATGGCCCTTTATGATGTCACAATGCCCCTTTATGATGTAAAAATGCCCCTTTATGATGTCACAATGCTCCTTTATGATGTCACAATGCCTCATTATGATGTCACAATGACCTTTTATAATTTCACAATGGTCCTTTATGATGTCACAATGCCCAATTTATGATGTCACAATGCCCTCTTTATGATGTCACAATGCCCCTTTATGATGTCACAATGCCTCATTACGATGTCACAATGAACCTGTAAGATGTCACAATGCCGCATTATGATGTCACAATGACCCTTTATGATGTCACATTGCCTCATTATGATGTCACAATGACCCCTTATGATGTCACAATGCCCCCTTTATGATGTCACAATGCCCTCTTTATGATGTCACAATGCCCCTTTATGATGTCACAATAACCTTTTATGATGTCACAATGCCCCTTTATGATGTCATATTGCCTCATTATGATGTCACAATGACCCTTTATGATGTCACAATGACCCTTTATGATGTCAAAATGACCCTTTATGATGTCACAATGCTCCTTTATGATGTCACAATGCCTCATTATGATGTCACAATGACCCTTTATGATGTCACAATGACCCTTTATTATGTCACAATGCCTCATTATGATGTCACAATGTTCCTTTATGATGTCACAATAACCCTTTATGATGTCACAATGCCTCATTATGGTGTCACAATGACCTTTTATGTTGTCACAATGCTCCTTTATGATGTCACAATGCTCCATTATGATGTCACAATGACCCTTTATCATGTCACAATTCCTCATTATGATGTCACAATGACCCTTTATGATATCCCAATGCCTCATTGTGATGTCACAATCCCCCTTTATAATGTCACAATGTCTCATTATGATGTTCAAATGGCCCTTTATGATGTCACAATGCCCCTTTATGATGTAAAAATGCCCCTTTATGATGTCACAATGCTCCTTTATGATGTCACAATGCCTCATTATGATGTCACAATGACCTTTTATGATTTCACAATGGCCCTTTATGATGTCACAATGCCCAATTTATGATGTCACAATGCCCTCTTTATGATGTCACAATGCCTCTTTATGATGTCACAATGCCTCATTACGATGTCACAATGAACCTGTAAGTTTTCACAATGCCGCATTATGATGTCACAATGACCCTTTATGATGTCACATTGCCTCATTATGATGTCACAATGACCCCTTATGATGTCACAATGCTCCTTTATGATGTCACAATGACCCTTTATGATGTCACAATGCCTCACTATGATTTCACAATGACCCTTTACGATGTCACAATGACCCTTTGTCATGTCACAATGCTCCTTTATGATGTCACAATGCCTCATTATGATGTCACAATGACCCTTTATGATGTCACAATGACCCTTTATGATTTCACAATGGCCCTTTATGATGTCACAATGCCCCTTTTATGATGTCACAATGCCCCCTTTATGATGTCACAATGACCCTTTATGATGTCACAATGACCCTTTATGATTTCACAATGGCCCTTTATGATGTCATAATGCCCCTTTATGATGTCACAATAACCTTTTATGATGTCACAATGCCCCTTTATGATGTCACATTGCCTCATTATGATGTCACAATGACCCTTTATGATGTCACAATGCTCCGTTATGATGTCACAATGACCCTTTATGATGTCAAAATGCCTTAGTATGATGTCACAATGACCCTTTATGATGTCACAATGCTCCTTTATGATGTCACAATGACCCTTTATGATGTCACAATGACCCTTTATGATGTCAAAATGACCCTTTATGATGTCAAAATGCTCCTTTATGATGTCACAATGCCTCATTATGATGTCACAATGACCCTTTTATGATGACACAATTCCCCTTTTTATATCACAATGTTCCTTTATGATGTCACAATGCTCCCATTATTATGTCACAATGACCCTTTATGATGTCATAATGCTCCTGCTTCTTTAATATGTCACAATGACCCTTTATGATGTCAAAATGCCTCATTATTATGTCACAATACTCCTTTATGATGTCACAATGACCCTTTATGATGTCACAATGACTTATTATGATGTCACAATGACCTTTTGTGATGTCACATTGACCCTTTATGATGTCACAATGACCCTTTATTATGTCAAAATACCTCATTATTTTGACACAATATCCCTTTATGATGTCACAATGCCCTTTTATGATGTCACAATGACCCTTTATGATGTCACAATACCTCATTATGATGTCACCATGACTCTTTATGATGTCACAATGCTCCTTTATGATGTCACAATGCCCTCTTTAAGATGTCACAATGCCTCATTATGATGTCACAATGACCCTTTATGATGTCACAATGACCCTTTATTATGTCACAATGCCTCATTATGATGTCACAATGTTCCTTTATGATGTCACAATTCCCCTTTATGATGTCACAATGCCTCATTATGGTGTCACAATGACCTTTTATGATGTCACAATGCTCCTTTATGATGTCACAATGCTCCATTATGATGTCACAATGACCCTTTATTATGTCACAATGCCTCATTGTGATGTCGCAATCCCCCTTTATAATGTCACAATGTCTCATTATGATGTTCAAATGGCCCTTTATGATGTCACAATGCCCCTTTATGATGTAAAAATGCCCCTTTATGATGTCACAATGCTCCTTTATGATGTCACAATGCCTCATTATGATGTCACAATGACCTTTTATGATTTCACAATGGCCCTTTATGATGTCACAATGCCCAATTTATGATGTCACAATGCCCTCTTTATGATGTCACAATGCCCCTTTATGATGTCACAATGCCCAATTTATGATGTCACAATGCCCTCTTTATGATGTCACAATGCCCCTTTATGATGTCACAATGCCTCATTACGCTGTCACAATGATCCTGTAAGATGTCACAATGCCGCATTATGATGTCACAATGACCCTTTATGATGTCACATTGCCTCATTATGATGTCACAATTTACCCCTTATGATGTCACAATGCTCCTTTATGATGTCACAATGACCCTTTATGATGTCACAATGCCTCACTATGATTTCACAATGACCCTTTACGATGTCACAATGACCCTTTGTAATGTCACAATGCCCCTTTATGATGTCACAATGCCTCATTATGATGTCACAATGACCCTTTATGATGTCACAATGCTACTTTATGATGTCACAATGCCTTATTATGATGTAACAATGAGACTTTTATGATGAAACAATGCCCCTTTATGATGTCACAATGCTCCTTTATGATGTCACAATGCTCCCTTTATGATGTCACAATGACCCTTTATGATGTCACAATGCCTCATTATGATGTCACAATGACCCTTTATGATGTCACAATCCCCCTTTATAATGTCACAATGTCTCATTATGATGTTCAAATGGCCCTTTATGATGTCACAATGCCCCTTTATGATGTCACAATGCACCTTTATGATGTCAAATGACCCTTTATGATGTCACAATGCCTCATTATGATGTCACAATGACCTTTTATGATGTCACAATAACCCTTTATGATTTCACAATGGCCCTTTATGATGTCACAATGCCCCTTTTATGATGTCACAATGCCTCATTATGATGTCACAATGCCTCATTATGATGTCACAATGACCCTGTAAGATGTCACAATGCCTGATTATGATGTCACAATGACCCTTTATGATGTCACAATGCACTCTTTATGATGTCACAATGCCGCTTTATGATGTCATAATGACCTTTTATGATGTCACAATGCCCCTTTATGATGTCACAATGCCTCATTATATTGTCACAATATCCCTTTATGATGTCACAATGCCCTTTTATGATGTCAAAATGACCCTTTATGATGTCACAATGCCTCATTATGATGTCACCATGACTCTTTTTGATGTCACAATGCTCCCTTATGATGTCACAATGCCCTCATTATGATGTCACAATGACCCTTTATGATGTCACAATGTCCCTTTATGATGTCACAATGCCACATTATGATGTCACAATGTTCCTTTATGATGTCACAATACCCTATATGATGTCACAATGCCTCATTATGGTGTCACAGTGACCTTTTATGATGTCACAATGCTCCTTTATGATTTCACAATGCTCCATTATGATGTCACAATGACCCTTTATCATGTCACAATGCCTCATTATGATGTCACAATGACCGTTTATGATGTCCCAATGCCTCATTATGATGTCACAATGCCCCCTTTATGATGTGACAATGCCCTCTTTATGATTTCACAATGCCCCTTTATGATGTCACAATGCCCCTTTATGATGTTGTCGGGGGAAATCATAATACCCCAGAGATATGCTGTCTGTAAAGGAAAATTAATTACCAGGCCAAGATCGGCTACAGCCATTCTTAGCCTGGAGAACCACAAGACACATGGTGGTACTGTATCAAAATGGATTCTGATTTATTGTTACAGCGAGGTAGTTTAAATACAATACAGACAAAAGCAGGTTGGACTATTCTAATGACATAAGCTGTGGCACATGACTATTGGATAGGGTCTGCATATCATTATTACACTCCAACCTGGGATGACCTTTCTCATGACATACAGAAGAATTTACAATATTTATGTGTAAACCAACATCTTACACTAATTCTAGATGTATATATCACAGCACGAGAGATAATGATCACATGCTATCTGTCCAGTCCGGTCTGTGGCTAAGGGTCAACTGGTTATAGAACCTGTTATGAGATTCTCACCACAAACGGATAAGGAGTTATAACCCAACCATCAACATTCCACACGCCTTATCCCCTAAAGGGGTCTCTTAAACTCTAAACAGACATCCTTATGAAGCTTATATAAGAAAAAGCTTACAAAATGGCTGACAGAATACAAGATGGAAGATGTGATCCTAACAATGTCATGTCACAATGCCTCATTATGATGTCATAATGCTCCTTTATGATGTCACAATGACCCTTTATGATGTCACAATGCCTCACTATGATTTCACAATGACCCTTTATGATGTCACAATGCTCCTTTATGATGTCACAATGACCCTTTGTCATGTCACAATGCCCCTTTATGATGTCACAATGCCCACTTTATGATGTCACAATGACCCTTTATGATGTCACAATGACCCTTTATGATGTCACAATGCCTCATTATGATGTCACAATGACCCTTTTATGATGACACAATGCCCCTTTTTATATCACAATGTTCCTTTATGATGTCACAATGCTCCCTTTATTATGTCAGAATGACCCTTCATGATGTCATAATGCTCCTGCTTCTTTATTATGTCACAATGACCCTTTATGATGTCAAAATGCCTCATTATGATGTCACAATGCTCCTTTATGATGTCACAATGACCCTTTATGATGTCACAATGACTTATTATGATGTCACAATGACCCTTTGTGATGTCACATTGACCCTTTATGATGTCATATTGCCCCCTTTATGATGTCACAATGACCCTTTATGATCTCACGATGCCTCATTATGATGTCACAATGACCCTTTATGATGTCACAATGCCTCATTATGATGACAAAATGCTCCCTTATAATATCACAATGCCTCATTATGATGTCACAATGATCGTTTATGATGTCACAATGCTCCGTTATGAAGTCACAATGACCCTTTATAATGTCACAATGCCCCTTTATGATGTCACAGTGACCCTTTATGATGTCACAATGCCTCATTATAATGTCACAATGACCCCTTATGATGCCACAATGACCCATTTATTATGTCACAATGACCCTTTATAATAACACAATGTTCCTTTATGATGTCACAATGCTCCTTTATAATGTCACAAAGCTCCGTTATGATGTCAAATGCCCCCTTTATGATGTCACAATGTCTCATTATAATGTCAAAATGGCCCTTTATGATGTCACAATGCCCCTTTAGGATGTCTCAATGCCCTCTTTATGATATCACAATGCCACTTTATGATGTCACAATACGTCATTATGATGTCACAATGCCCTCTTTATGATGTCACAATGCCTCATTCTGATGCCACAATGACCCTTTATGATGTCACAATGACCCTTTATGATGTCACAATACCTCATTATATTGTCACAATACCCCTTTATGATGTCACAATGCCCTTTTATGATGTCAAAATGACCCTTTATGATGTCACAATGCCTCATTATGATGTCACCATGACTCTTTTTGATGTCACAATGCCCTCTTTATGATGTCACAATGCCTCATTATGATGTCACAATGACCCTTTATGATGTCCCAATGCCTCATTATTATGTCACAATCCCCCTTTATAATGTCACAATGTCTCATTATGATGTTCAAATGGCCCTTTATGATGTCACAATGCCCCTTTATGATGTAAAAATGCCTCTTTATGATGTCACAATGCTCCTTTATGATGTCAAATGACCCTTTATGATGTCACAATGCCTCATTATGATGTCACAATGACCCTTTATGATGTCATGTCACAATGCCTCATTATGATGTCACAATGCCTCATTATGATGTCACAATGACCCTGTAAGATGTCACAATGCCGCATTATGATGTCACAATGACCCTTTATGATGTCACATTGCCTCATTATGATGTCACAATGACCCCTTATGATGTCACAATGCTCCTTTATGATGTCACAATGACCCTTTATAATGTCACAATGCCTCACTATGATTTCACAATGACCCATTACGATGTCACAATGACCCTTATGACGTCACAATGACCCTTTATGATTTCACAATGCCGCATTATGATGTCACAATGACACATTATGATGTCACAATCCCCCTTCATAATATCACAATGTCTCATTATGATGTTCAAATGGCCCTTTATGATGTCACAATTCCTCTTTATGATGTCAAAATGCCCCTTTATGATGTCACAATGCACCTTTATGATGTCAAATGACCCTTTATGATGTCACAATGCCTCATTATGATGTCACAATGACCCTTTATGATGTCACAATGGCCCTTTATGATGTCACAATGCCCCTTTATGATGTCACAATGACCCTTTATGATTTCAATATGGCCCTTCATGATGTCACAATGCCGCCTTTATGATGTCGCAATGCCCTCTTTATGATGTCACAATGCCCCTTTATGATGTCACAATGCCCTTTTATGATGTCATGTCACAATGCCTCATTATGATGTCACAATGCCTCATTATGATGTCACAATGACCCTGTATGATATCACAATGCCTCATTATGATGTCACAATGGCTGTTTATGATTTCACAATGACCCTTTATGATATCACAATGGCCCTTTATGATGTCGCAATGCCCTCTTTATGATGTCACAATGCCCCTTTATGATGTCACAATGACCTTTTATGATGTCACAATGCCCCTTTATGATGTCACAATGCCTCATTATGATGTCACAATGACCCTTTATGATGTCACAATGCTCCGTTATGATGTCACAATGACCCTTTATGATGTCAAAATGCCCTATTATGATGTCACAATGAACCCTTATGGTGTCACAATGCTCCTTTATGATGTCACAATGACCCTTTATAATGTCAAAATGCCTCATTATGATGTCACAATGACCCCTTATAATGTCACAATGCTCCTTTATTATGTCACAATGACCCTTTATGATGTCAAAATGACCTTTTATGATGTCACAATGACCCTTTATGTTGTCACAATGCTCCTTTATGATGTCACAATGACCCTTTATGATGTCAAAATGACCCTTTATGATGTCACAATGCTCCTTTATGATGTCACAATGCCTCATTATGATGTCACAATGCCTCATTATGATGTCACAATGACCCTTGATAATGTCACAATGCTCCTTTATGATGTCACAATGACCCTTTATGATGTCACAATGCCTCATAATGTCACGATGACCCTTTATGATGTAACAATGCCCCTTTATGATGTCACAATGACCTTTCATGATGTCACAATGACCCTTTATGATGTCACAATGCCTCATTATGATGTCACAATGACCCTTTATGATGTCACAATGCTCCGTTATGATGTCACAATGATCCTTTATGATGTCACAATGCCTCATTATGATGTCACTATGACCACTTATGATGTCACAATGCTCCTTTATGATGTCACAATGCTCCTTTATGATGTCACAATGACCCTTTATGATGTCTCAATGCCTCATTATGATGTCACAATGACCCTTTACGATGCCACAATGCTCCTTTATGATGTCACAATGACCCTTTATAATGTCACAATGCCTAATTATGATGTCACAATGACCCTTTATAATCTCACAATGCTCCTTTATGATGTCACAATGACCCTTTATGATGTCAAAATGACCTTTTATGATGTCACAATGACCCTTTATGATGTCACAATGCCTCATTATGATGTCACAATGACCCCTTATGATGTCACAATGCTCCTTTATGATGTCACAATGACCCTTTATAATGTCACAATGCCTCATTATGATGTCACAATGACCCTTTATAATGTCACAATGCTCCTTTATGATGTCACAATGACCCTTTATGATGTCAAAATGATCCTTTATGATGTCACAATACTCCTTTATGATGTCACAATGCCTCATTATGATGTCACAATGACCATTTTATAATGTCACAATGCTTCTTTATGATGTCACAATGACCCTTTATGATGTCGCGATGACCCTTTATGATATCACAATGCCTCATAATGTCACAATGAACTTTTATGTTGTCACAATGCCCCTTTATGATGTCACAATGACCTTTTATGATGTCACAATGCCCCTTTATGATGTCACAATGCCTCATTATGATGTCAAAATGACCCTTTATGATGTCACAATGCTCCGTTATGATGTCACAATGACCCTTTATGATGTCACAATGCCTCATTATGATGTCACAATGACCCCTTATGATGTCACAATGCTCCTTTATGATGTCACAATGGCCCTTTATAATGTAACAATGCCTCATTATAATGTCACAATGACCCTTTATAATGTCACAATGCTCCTTTATGATGTCACAATGACCCTTTATGATGTCACAATGACCCTTTATGATGTCAGAATACCTCATTATAATGTCACAATTACCCTTTATGATGTCACAATGCTCCTTTATGATGTCACAATGCCTCATTATGATGTAACAATGACACTTTTATGATGACACATTGCCCCTTTATGATGTCACAATGCTCCTTTATGATGTCACAATGCTCCCTTTATGATGTCACAATGGCCCTTTATGATGTCACAATGCCTCATTATGATGGCACAATGCCCCTTTATGATGTCACAATGCCCCTTTATGATGTCACATTTACCCACTATGATGTCATAATGCTCCTTTTTGATGTCACAATTCCCCTTTATCATGTCACTATGCGCCTTTAAGATGTCACTATGTGCATTTATGTTGTCACAATGCCCGGTTTATTATGACAAAATGCTTCATTATGATGTCACAGTGCCCCTTTATGATGTCACAACGACCCCATTATGATGTCACAATGCCTCATTATGATGTCACAATGCCCCGTTATGATGTCACAATGCCCCCTATATGATGGCACAATGCCTCATTATGATGTCACAATGCCCCATTATAATGTCACAGTGCCCCTTTAAGATGTCACAATGCTGCATTATGATGTCACAATGCCCCCTTTATGATGTCACAATACCCTCTTTATGATGTCACAATGCACTCTTTATGATGTCACAATGCCCCTTAATGATGTCACAATGCCCCTTTATGAAGTCATGTCACAATGCCTCATTATGATGTCACAATGTCTCATTATGATGTCACAATGACCCCTTATGATGTCACAATGCCCCTTTATGATGTCACAATGCCTCATTATGATGTCACAATGACCCCTTATGATGTCACAATGACCCTTTATGATGTCAAAATGCCTCATTATGATGTCACAATGACCCTTTATGATGTCACAATGCTCCTTTATGATGTCACAATGCCTCAATATGATGTCACAATGACCCTTTATAATGTCACAATGCTCCTTTATGATGTCACAATGACCCTTTATGATGTCACAATGACCATTTATGATGTCACAATGCCCCTTTATGATGTCACAATGACCATTTATGATGTCACAATGCCCCTTTATGATGTCACAATGACCTTTTATGATGTCACAATGCCCCTTTATGATGTCACAATGCCTTATTATGATGTCACTATGACCCTTTATGATGTCACAATGCTCCGTTATGATGTCACAATGCCTCATTATGATGTCACAATGACCCCTTATGATGTCACAATGCTCCTTTATGATGTCACAATGACCCTTTATAATGTCACAATGCCTCATTATAATGTCACAATGACCATTTATAATGTCACAATGACCCTTTATAATGTCACAATGCTCCTTTATGATGTCACAATGACCCTTTATGATGTCACAACGCCTCATTATAATGTCACAATTACCCTTTATGATGTCACAATGCTCCTTTATGATGTCACAATGCCTCATTATGATGTCACAATTACCCTTTATGATGTCACAATGCTCCTTTATAATGTCACAAAGCTCCGTTATGATGTCAAATGCCCCCTTTATGATGTCACAATGTCTCATTAAAATGTCAAAATGGCCCTTTATGATGTCACAATGACCCTTTAGGATGTCTCAATGCCCTCTTTATGATATCACAATGCCACTTTATGATGTCACAATACGTCATTATGATGTCACAATGCCCTTTTTATGATGTCACAATGCCTCATTCTGATGCCACAATGACCCTTTATGATGTCACAATGACCGTTTATGATGTCACAATACCTCATTATATTGTCACATTATCCCTTTATGATGTCACAATGCCCTTTTATGATGTCAAAATGACCCTTTATGATGTCACAATGCCTCATTATGATGTCACCATGACTCTTTTTGATGTCACAATGCTCCTTTATGATGTCACAATACCCTCTTTATGATGTCACAATGACCCTTTATGATGTCACAATGACCCTTTATGATGTCACAATGCCACATTATGATGTCTAAATGTTCCTTTATGATGTCACAATACCCTTCATGATGTCACAATGCCTCATTATGGTGTCACAGTGACCTTTTATGATGTCACAATGCTCCTTTATGATGTCACAATGCTCCATTATGATGTCACAATGACCCTTTATTATGTCACAATGCCTCATTATGATGTCACAATGACCCTTTATGATGTCCCAATGCCTCATTATGATGTCACAATCCCCCTTTATAATGTCACAATGTCTCAATATGATGTCAAATGACCCTTTATGATGTCACAATGCCTCATTATGATGTCACAATGACCCTTTATGATGTCGCAATGACCCTTTATGATTTCACAATGGCCCTTTATGATGTCATAATGCCCCCTTTATGATGTGACAATGCCCTCTTTATAATGTCACAATGCCCCTTTATGATGTCACAATCCCCCATTATGATGTCATGTCACAATGCCTCATTATGATGTCACAATGCCTCATTATGATGTCACAATGACCCTGTTAGATGTCACAATGCCGCATTATGATGTCACAATGACCCTTTATGATGTCACATTGCCTCATTATGATGTCACAATGACCCCTTATGATGTCACAATTCTCCTTTATGATGTCACAATGACCCTTTATGATGTCACAATGCCTCACTATGATTTCACAATGACCCTTTATGATGTCACAATGACCCTTATGACTTCACAATGACCCTTTATGATTTCACAATGCCGCATTATGATGTCACAATGACCCTTTATGATGTCACAGTGCTCCTTTATGATGTCACAATGCCTTATTATGATGTAACAATGAGACTTTTATGACGACACAATGCCCCTTTATGATGTCACAATGCTCCATTATGATGTCACAATGCTCCCTTTATGATGTCACAATGACCCTTTATGATGTCACAATGCCTCATTATGATATCACAATGCCCCTTTATGATGTCACAATAACCTTTTATGATGTCACAATGCCCCTTTATGTCACATTGCCTCATTATGATGTCACAATGTCCCTTTATGATGTCACAATGCCCCCTTTATGATGTCACAATGCCTCATTATGATGTCACAATGGCCCTTTATGATGTCACAATGCCCCCTTTATGATGTCACAATGCCTCATTATGATGTCACAATGACCCTTTATGATGTCACAATGCTCCTTTATGATGTCACAATGACCCTTTATGATGTCACAATGCCTCATTATGATGTCACAATGACCCCTTATGATGTCACAATGCTCCTTTATGATGTCACAATGCACCTTTATGATGTCAAATGACCCTTTATGATGTCACAATGCCTCATTATGATGTCAAAATGACCCTTTATGATGTCACAATGACCCTTTATGATTTCACAATGGCCCTTTATAATGTCACAATGCCCCCTTTATGATATCACAATTCCCTCTTTATGATGTCACAATAACCCCTTTATGATGTCACAATGCCCCTTTTTGATGTCATGTCACAATGCCTCATTTTGATGTCACAATGCCTCATTATGATGTCACAATGACCCTGTAAGATGTCACAATGCCTCATTATGATGTCACAATGACCCTTTATGATGTCACAATGCCCCCATTATGATGTCAAAATGCCCTCTTTATGATGTCACAATGCCCCTTTATGATGTCACAATGCCTCATTATGATGTCACAATGACCCTTTATGATGTCACAATGCTCCGTTATGATGTCACAATGACCCTTTATGATGTCACAATGCCTCACTATGATTTCACAATGACCCTTTATGATGTCACAATGCTCCTTTATGATGTCACAATGACCTTTTGTCATGTCACAATGACCCTTTATGATGTCACAATGCCCACTTTATCATGTCACAATGACCCTTTATGATGTCACAATGACCCTTTATGATGTCACAATGCCTCATTATGATGTCACAATGACCCTTTATGATGTCACAATGCTCCTTTATGATGTCACAATGCCTTATTATGATGTCACAATGCTCCTTTATGATGTCACAATGCTCTCTTTATGATGTCACAATGACCCTTTATGATGTCACAATGCCTCATTATGATATCACAATCACCCTTTTTGATGTCACAATGCCCCTTTATGATGTCTCAATGCTCTTTTTTGATGTCACATTTACCCATTATGATGTCATAATGCCCCTTTATGATGTCACAATGACCCTTTATGATGTCACAATGCTCCTTTATGATGGCATAATGACCCGTTATGATGTCACAATGCCTCATTATGATGTCACAATGACCCTTTATGATATCTCAATGCTCCTTTATGATGTCACAATGACCCTTTATGATGTCACAATGACCCTGTATGATGTCACAATGACCCTTTATGATGTAACAATGCCTCATTATGATGTCACAATGACCCTTTATGATGTCACAATGCTCCTTTATGATGTCACAATGCCTCATCATGATGTAACAATCACACTTTTATGATGACACAATGCCCCTTTATGATGTCACAATGCTCCTTTATGTTGTCACAAAGCTCCCTTTATGATGTCACAATGACCCTTTATGATGTCACAATGCCTCATCATGATGTAACAATGACACTTTTATGATGTCACAATGCCCCTTTATGATGTTACATTTACCCATTATGATGTCATAATACCCCTTTATGATGTCACAATGACCCCTTATGATGTCACAATGACCCTTTATGATGTCACAATGCTCCCTTGTGATGTCACAGTGACCTTTTATGATGTCACATTGCCCCTTTATGATGTCACAATGTCCCCTTTAAGATGTCACAATGACCCTTTATGATGTCACAATGCCTCATTATGATGTCACAATGTCTCATTATGATGTCACAATGCCTCATTATGATGTCACCATGACTCTTTTTGATGTCACAATGCTCCTTTATGATGTCACAATGCGCTCTTTATGATGTCACAATGCCACTTTATGATGTCACGATGACCCTTTATGATGTCACAATGCCCCTTTATGATGTCACAATGCCTCATTATGTTGTCCCAATGACCCTTTATGATGTCACAATGCCCCTTTATGATGTCACAATGCCTCATTATGATGTCACAATGACCCTTTATGATGTCACAATGACCCTTTATGATTTCACAATGGCCCTTTATTATGTCACAATGCCCCCATTATGATGTCACAATGACCCTGTAAGATGTCACAATACCTCATTATGATGTCACAATGGCCCTTTATGATGTCACAATGACCCTTTATGATATCGCAATGGCCCTTTATTATGTCACAATGCCCCCATTATGATGTCACAATGACCCTTTATGATGTCACAATGCCACTTTATGATGTCACAATGACCCCTTTAAGATGTCACAATGACCCTTTATGATGTCACAATGCTCCATTGTGACTTCACAATGACCCTTTATGATGTCACAATGCCCCTTTATGATGTCACAATGCCCCTTTATGATGTTACAGTTACCCATTATGATATCATAATGCCCCTTTATGATGTCACAATGACCCCTTTCTGATGTCACAAGGCCCCTTTATGATGTCACAATGCCCCTTTATGATGTCACAATGCCTCATAATGATGTCACAATGACCCTTTATGATGTTACAATGCTCCTTTGTGATGTCACAATGACCCTTTATGATGTCACAATGCCCCTTTATGATGTCACAATGTCCCCTTTAAGATGTTACAATGACCCTTTATGATGTCACAATGTCTCATTATGATGTTCAAATGGCCCTTTATGATGTCACAATGCCCCTTTATGATGTAAAAATGCCCCTTTATGATGTCACAATGCTCCTTTATGATGTCACAATGCCCTCTTTATGATGTCACAATGCCTCATTATGATGTCACAATGACCCTTTATGATGTCACAATGACCCTTTATGATGTCACAATGCCACATTATGATGTCACAATGTTCCTTTATGATGTCACAATACCCTTTACGATGTCACAATGCCTCATTATGATGTCACAATGACCCTTTATGATGTCACAATGCTCCGTTATGATGTCACAATGACCCTTTATGATGTCACATTACCTCATTATGATGTCACAATGACCCCTTATGATGTCACAATTCTCCTTTTTGATGTCACAATGACCCTTTATGATGTCACAATGCCTCACTATGATTTCACAATGACCCTTTATGATGTCACAATGCTCCTTTATGATGTCACAATGACCCTTTGTCATGTCAAAATGCCCCTTTATGATGTCACAATACCCACTTTATGATGTCACAATGACCCTTTATGATGTCACAATGACCCTTTTATGATGACACAATGCCCCTTTATGATGTCACAATGACTTATTATGATGTCACAATGACCCTTTGTGATGTCACATTGACCCTTTATGATGTCATAATGCCCCCTTTATGATGTCACAATGACCCTTTATGATCTCACGATGCCTCATTATGATGTCACAATGACCCTTTATGATGTCACAATGCCTCATTATGATGACAAAATGCTCCCTTATAATATCACATTGCCTCATTTTGATGTCACAATGATCGTTTATGATGTCACAATGCTCCGTTATGACATCACAATGACCCTTTATGATGTCACAATGCCCCTTTATGATGTCACAGTGACCCGTTGTGATGTCACAATGCCTCATTATGATGTCACAATGACCCCTTATGATGCCACAATGACCCATTTGTGATGTCACAATGACCCTTTATAATAACATAATGTTCCCTTATGATGTCACAATGCTCCTTTATAATGTCACAAAGCTCCGTTATGATGTCAAATGCCCCCTATTTGATGTCACAATGTCTCATTATAATGTCAAGATGGCCCTTTATGATGTCACAATGCCCCTTTATGATGTCACAATGCCCCTTTATGATGTTACATTTACCCATTATGATGTCATAATGCCCCTTTATGATGTCACAATGACCCCTTTATGATGTCACAATGCCCTCTTTATGATGTCACAAGGCCCCTTTATGATGTCACAATGCCCCTTTATGATGTCACAATGCCTCATAATGATGTCACAATGACCCTTTATGATGGTATAATGCTCCTTTGTGATGCCACAATGACCCTTTATGATGTCACAATGCCCACTTTATGATTTCACAATGACCCTTTATGATGTCACAATGACCCTTTATGGTGTCACAATGCCTCATTATGATGTCACAATGACCCATTTATGATGTCACAATGACCCTTTATAATAACACAATGTTCCTTTATGATGTCACAATGCTCCTTTATAATGTCACAAAGCTCCGTTATGATGTCAAATGCCCCCTTTATGATGTCACAATGCCCCTTTAGGATGACTCAATGCCCTCTTTATGATATCACAATGCCACTTTATAATGTCACAATACATCATTATGATGTGACATTGCCCTCTTTATGATTCACAATGCCTCATTATGATGTCACAATGACCTTTTATGATGTCACAATGCCGCATTATGATGTCACAATGACCCTTTATGATTTCACATTGCCTCATTATGATGTCACAATGACCCCTTATGATGTCACAATGCTCCTTTATGATGTCACAATGACCCTTTATGATGTCACAATGCCTCACTATGATTTCACAATGACCCTTTATGATGTCACAATGACCCTTATGACGTCACAATGACCCTTTATGATTTCACAATGCCTCATTATGATGTCACAATGACCCTTTATGATGTCACAATGCCCCTTTATGATGTCAAAATGCCCCTTTATGATGTCACAATGCACCTTTATGATGTCAAATGACCCTTTATGATGTCACAATGCCTCATTATGATGTCACAATGACCCTTTATGATGTCACAATGGCCCTTTATGATTTCACAATGGCCCTTTATGATGTCACAATGCCCCATTTATGATGTCACAATGCCCTCTTTATGATGTCACAATGCCCTCTTTATGATGTCACAATGCCCCTTTATGATGTAAAAATGCCCCTTTATGATGTCATGTCACAATGCCTCATTATGATGTCACAATGATTCTGTAAGATGTCACAATGCCTCCTTATGATGTCACAATGACCCTTTATGATGTCACAATGCCCCCATTATGATGTCACAATGCCCTCTTTATGATGTCACAATGCCCCTTTATGATGTCACAATGACCTTTTATGATGTCACAATGCCCCTTTATGAT
Organism: Leptodactylus fuscus; assembly: GCF_031893055.1. Classification (NCBI taxonomy): domain Eukaryota; kingdom Metazoa; phylum Chordata; class Amphibia; order Anura; family Leptodactylidae; genus Leptodactylus; species Leptodactylus fuscus. Next base: position 75,256,236 of record NC_134268.1, on the reverse strand, counting down.
GTCACAATGCCTCATTATGATGTCACAATGACCCTTTATGATGTCACAATGTTCCATTATGATGTCACAATGACCCTTTATGATGTCACATTACCTCATTATGATGTCACAATGACCCTTTATGATGTCACTATGCCTCACTATGATTTCACAACGACCCTTTATGATGTCACAATGTTCCTTTATGATGTCACAATGGCCCTTTGTCATGTCACAATGCCCCTTTATGATGTCACAATGCCCACTTTATGATGTCACAATGACCCTTTATGATGTCACAATGACCCTTTATGATGTCACAATGCCTCATTATGATGTCACAATGCTCCTTTATGATGTCACAATGCCTTATTATGATGTAAAAATGACACTTTTATGATGACACAATGCCCCTTTATGATGTCACAATGCTCCTTCATGATGTCACAATGACCCTTTATGATGTCACAATGCCTCATTATGATATCACAATCACCCTTTTTAAAGTCACAATGCCCTTTTATGATGTCACAATGCTCGTTTATGATGTCACATTTACCCATTATGATGTCATAATGCCCCTTTATGTTGTCACAATGACCCTTTATGATGTCACAATGCTCGTTTATGATGTCACATTTACCCATTATGATGTCATAATGCCCCTTTATGTTGTCACAATGACCCTTTATGATGTCACAATGCTCCTTTATGATGTCATAATGACCCTTTATGATGTCACAATGACCGCTTTATGATGTCACAATGCCTTCTTTATGATGTCACAATGCCCCTTTTTGATGTCACAATGCCCCTTTATGATGTCATGTCACAATGCCTCATTATGATGTCACAATGCCTCATTATGATGTCACAATGACCCTGTAAGATGTCACAATGCCTCATTATGATGTCACAATGACCCTTTATGATGTCACAATGCCCCCTTTATGATGTCACAATGCCCTCTTTATGATGTCACAATGACCCTTTATGATGTCACAATAACCTTTTATGATGTCACAATGCCCCTTTATGATGTCACATTGCCTCATTATGATGTCACAATGACCCTTTATGATGTCACAGTGCTCCGTTATGATGTCTCAATGACCCTTTATGATGTCACAATGCCTCACTATGATTTCACAATGACCCTTTATGATGTCACAATGCTCCTTTATGATATCACAATGACCCTTTGTCATGTCACAATGCCCCTTTATGATGTCACAATGCCCACTTTATGATGTTACAATGACCCTTTATGATGTCACAATGACCCTTTATGATGTCACAATGACCCTTTGTCATGTCACAATGCCCCTTTATGATGTCACAATGCCCACTTTATGATGTCACAATGACCCTTTATGATGTCACAATGCTCCCTTTATGATGTCACAATGACCTTTTATGATGTCACAATGCCTCATTATGATGTCACAGTGCTGATTTATGATGTCACAATGACCCTTTATTATGTCACAATGACTTATTATGATGTCACAATGACCCTTTGTGATGTCACATTGACCCTTTATGATGTCACAATGCCCCCTTTATGATGTCACAATGCTCCTTTATGATGGCACAATGCCTCAATATGATGTCACAATGCCCCTTTACGATGTCACAATGCCCCTTTATTATGTCACAATGACCCTTTATGATGTCACCATGACTCTTATGATGTCACAATGCTCCTTTATGATGTCACAATGCCCTCTTTATGATGTCACAATGCCTCATTATGATGTCACAATGACCCATTATGATGTCACAATGTTCCTTTATGATGTCACAATACCCCTTTATGATGTCACAATGCCTCATTATGGTGTCACAATGACCTTTTTTGATGTCACAATGCTCCTTTATGATGTCACAATGCTCCATTATGATGTCACATTGACCCTTTATCATGTCACAATGCCTCATTATGATGTCACAGTGACCCTTTATGATATCCCAATGCCTCATTGTGATGTCACAATCCCCCTTTATAATGTCACAATGTCTCATTATGATGTTCAAATGGCCCTTTATGATGTCACAATGCCCCTTTATGATGTCACAATGACCCTTTATGATGTCACAATGCTCCTTTATGAGGTCACAATGCCTCATTACGATGTCACAATGACCCTTTATGATTTCACAATGGCCCTTTATGATGTCACAATGCCCCCTTTATGATGTCACAATGCCCCTTTATGATGTCACAATGCCCCTTTATGATGTCATGTCACAATGCCTCATTATGATGTCACAATGCCTCATTATGATGTCACAATGACCCTGTAAGATGTCACAATGCCGCATTATGATGTCACAATGACCCTTTATGATGTCACATTGCCTTATTATGATGTCACAATGACCCTTTATGATGTCACAATGCCTCACTATGATTTCACAATGACCCTTTATGATGTCACAATGACCCTTTGTCATGTCACAATGCCCCTTTATGATGCCACAATGCCCACTTTATGATGTCACAATGACCCTTTATGACGTTACAATGACCCTTTATGATGTCACAATGCCTCATTATGATGTCACAAAGACCCTTTATGATGTCACAATGCTCCTTTATGATGTCACAATGCTCCCTTTATGATGTCACAATGACCCTTTATGATGTCACAATGCCTCATTATAATGTCACAATGACCCTTTATGATGTCACAATCCCCCTTTATAATGTCACAATGTCTCATTATGATGTTCAAATGGCCCTTTATGATGTCACAATCCCTCTTTATCGTGTCAAAATGCCCCTTTATGATGTCACAATGCAACTTTATGATGTCAAATGACCCTTTATGATGTCACAATGCCTCATTATGATGTCACAATGACCCTTTATGATGTCACAATGCCCCCTTTATGATGTCACAATGCCCCTTTATGATGTCACAATGCCCCTTTATGATGTCATGTCACAATGCCTCATTATGATGTCACAATGACCCTGTAAGATGTCACAATGCCTCATTATGATGTCACAATGACCCTTTATGATGTCACAATGCCCCCATTATGATGTCACAATGCCCTCTTTATGATGTCACAATGCCCCTTTATGATGTCACAATGACCTTTTATGATGTCACAATGCCCCTTTGTAATGTCACAATGCCTCATTATGATGTCACAATGACCCTTTATGATGTCACAATGCTCCGTTATGATGTCACAATGACCCTTTATGATGTCACATTACCTCATTATGATGTCACAATGACCCCTTATGATGTCACAATGCTCCTTTATGATGTCACAATGACCCTTTATGATGTCACAATGCCTCACTATGATTTCACAATGACCCTTTATGATGACACAATGCTCCTTTATGATGTCACAATAACCCTTTGTCATGTCACAATGACCCTTTATGATGTCACAATGCCCACTTTATGATGTCACAATCACCCTTTATGATGTCACAATGACCCTTTATGATGTCACAATGCCTCATTATGATGTCACAATGACCCTTTATGATGTCACAATGCTCCGTTATGATGTCACAATGACCCTTTATGATGTCACATTACCTCATTATGATGTCACAATGACCCCTTATGATGTCACAATGCTCCTTTATGATGTCACAATGACCCTTTATGATGTCACAATGCCTCACTATGATTTCACAATGACCCTTTATGATGTCACAATGCTCCTTTATGATGTCACAATGACCCTTTGTCATGTCACAATGACCCTTTATGATGTCACAATGCCCACTTTATGATGTCACAATGACCCTTTATGATGTCACAATGACCCTTTATGATGTCACAATGCTCCTTTATGATGTCACAATGCCTTATTATGATGTCACAATGCTCCTTTATGATGTCACAATGCTCTCTTTATGATGTCACAATGACCCTTTATGATGTCACAATGCCTCATTATGATATCACAATCACCCTTTTTGATGTCACAATGCCCCTTTATGATGTCTCAATGCTCTTTTTTGATGTCACATTTACCCATTATGATGTCACAATGCCTCACTATGATTTCACAATGACCCTTTATGATGTCACAATGCTCCTTTATGATGGCACAATGACCCTTTATGATGTCACAATGCCTCATTATGATGTCACAATGACCCTTTATGAAGTCTCAATGCTCCTTTATGATGTCACAATGACCCTTTATGATGTCACAATGACCCTGTATGATGTCACAATGACCCTTTATGATGTCACAATGCCCCCTTTATGATGTCACAATGCCCATTTATGATGTCACAATGCCCCTTTATGATGTCATGTCACAATGCCTCATTATGATGTCACAATGCCTCATTATGATGTCACAATGACCCTGTAAGATGTCACAATGCCTCATTATGATGTCACAATGACCCTTTATGATGTCACAATGCCCCCATTATGATGTCACAATGCCCTCTTTATGATGTCACAATGCCCCTTTATGACGTCACAATGACCTTTTATGATGTCACAATGCCCCTTTATAATGTCACAATGCCTCATTATGATGTCACAATGACCCTTTATGATATCACAATGCTCCGTTATGATGTCACAATGACCCTTTATGATGTCACATTACCTCATTATGATGTCACAATGACCCCTTATGATGTCACAATGCTCCTTTATGATGTCACAATGACCCTTTATGATGTCACAATGCCTCACTATGATTTCACAATGACCCTTTATGATGTCACAATGCTCCTTTATGATGTCACAATAACCCTTTGTCATGTCACAATGACCCTTTATGATGTCACAATGCCCACTTTATGATGTCACAATCACCCTTTATGATGTCACAATGACCCTTTATGATGTCACAATGCCTCATGATGTCACAATGACCCTTTATGATGTCACAATGCTCCGTTATGATGTCACAATGACCCTTTATGATGTCACATTACCTCATTATGATGTCACAATGACCCCTTATGATGTCACAATGCTCCTTTATGATGTCACAATGACCCTTTATGATGTCACAATGACTCACTATGATTTCACAATGACCCTTTATGATGTCACAATGCTCCTTTATGATGTCACAATGACCCTTTGTCATGTCACAATGACCCTTTATGATGTCACAATGCCCACTTTATGATGTCACAATGACCCTTTATGATGTCACAATGACCCTTTATGATGTCACAATGCCTCATTATGATGTCACAATGACCCTTTATGATGTCACAATGCTCCTTTATGATGTCACAATGCCTTATTATGATGTCACAATGCTCCTTTATGATGTCTCAATGCTCTCTTTATGATGTCACAATGACCCTTTATGATGTCACAATGCCTCATTATGATATCACAATCACCCTTTTTGATGTCACAATGCCCCTTTATGATGTCTCAATGCTCTTTTTTGATGTCACATTTACCCATTATGATGTCACAATGCCTCACTATGATTTCACAATGACCCTTTATGATGTCACAATGCTCCTTTATGATGGCACAATGACCCTTTATGATGTCACAATGCCTCATTATGATGTCACAATGACCCTTTATGAAGTCTCAATGCTCCTTTATGATGTCACAATGACCCTTTATGATGTCACAATGACCCTGTATGATGTCACAATGACCCTTTATGATGTCACAATGCTTCATTATGATGTCACAATGACCCTTTATGATGTCACAATGCTCCTTTATGATGTCACAATGCCTCATTATGATGTAACAATGACACTTTTATGATGACACAATGCCTCTTTATGATGTCACAATGCTCCTTTATGTTGTCACAATGCTCCCTTTATGATGTCACAATGACCCTTTATGATGTCACAATGCCTCATTATGATGTCACAATGCCCCTTTACGATGTCACAATGCCCCTTTATGATGTTACATTTACCCATTATGATGTCATAATGCCCCTTTATGATGTCACAATGAACCCTTATGATGTCACAATGACCCTTTATGATGTCACAATGTTCCATTATGATGTCAGAATGACCCTTTATGATGTCACATTACCTCATTATGATGTCACAATGACCCTTTATGATGTCACTATGCCTCACTATGATTTCACAACGACCCTTTATGATGTCACAATGTTCCTTTATGATGTCACAATGGCCCTTTGTCATGTCACAATGCCCCTTTATGATGTCACAATGCCCACTTTATGATGTCACAATGACCCTTTATGATGTCACGATGACCCTTTATGATGTCACAATGCCTCATTATGATGTCACAATGACCCTTTATGATGTCACAATGCTCCTTTATGATGTCACAATGCCTTATTATGATGTAAAAATGACACTTTTATGATGACACAATGCCCCTTTATGATGTCACAATGCTCCTTCATGATGTCACAATGACCCTTTATGATGTCACAATGCCTCATTATGATATCACAATCACCCTTTTTGATGTCACAATGCCCTTTTATGATGTCATAATGCTCGTTGATGATGTCACATTTACCCATTATGATGTCATAATGCCCCTTTATGTTGTCACAATGACCCTTTATGATGTCACAATGCTCGTTTATGATGTCACATTTACCCATTATGATGTCATAATGCCCCTTTATGTTGTCACAATGACCCTTTATGATGTCACAATGCTCCTTTATGATGTCATAATGACCCTTTATGATGTCACAATGACCGCTTTATGATGTCACAATGCCTTCTTTATGATGTCACAATGCCCCTTTTTGATGTCACAATGCCCCTTTATGATGTCATGTCACAATGCCTCATTATGATGTCACAATGCCTCATTATGATGTCACAATGACCCTGTAAGATGTCACAATGCCTCATTATGATGTCACAATGACCCTTTATGATGTCACAATGCCCCCTTTATGATGTCACAATGCCCTCTTTATGATGTCACAATGACCCTTTATGATGTCACAATAACCTTTTATGATGTCACAATGCCCCTTTATGATGTCACATTGCCTCATTATGATGTCACAATGACCCTTTATGATGTCACAGTGCTCCGTTATGATGTCACAATGACCCTTTATGATGTCACAATGCCTCACTATGATTTCTCAATGACCCTTTATGATGTCACAATGCTCCTTTATGATATCACAATGACCGTTTGTCATGTCACAATGCCCCTTTATGATGTCACAATGCCCACTTTATGATGTTACAATGACCCTTTATGATGTCACAATGACCCTTTATGATGTCACAATGACCCTTTGTCATGTCACAATGCCCCTTTATGATGTCACAATGCCCACTTTATGATGTCACAATGACCCTTTATGATGTCACAATGCTCCCTTTATGATGTCACAATGACCTTTTATGATGTCACAATGCCTCATTATGATGTCACAGTGCTGATTTATGATGTCACAATGACCCTTTATGATGTCACAATGACCCTTTATGATGTCACAATGCCCCCTTTATGATGTCACAATGCTCCTTTATGATGGCACAATGCCTCAATATGATGTCACAATGCCCCTTTACGATGTCACAATGCCCCTTTATTATGTCACAATGACCCTTTATGATGTCACCATGACTCTTATGATGTCACAATGCTCCTTTATGATGTCACAATGCCCTCTTTATGATGTCACAATGCCTCATTATGATGTCACAATGACCCATTATGATGTCACAATGTTCCTTTATGATGTCACAATACCCCTTTATGATGTCACAATGCCTCATTATGGTGTCACAATGACCTTTTTTGATGTCACCATGACTCTTATGATGTCACAATGCTCCTTTATGATGTCACAATGACCCTTTATGATGTCACAATGACTCACTATGATTTCACAATGACCCTTTATGATGTCACAATGCTCCTTTATGATGTCACAATGACCCTTTGTCATGTCACAATGACCCTTTATGATGTCACAATGCCCACTTTATGATGTCACAATGCTCCATTATGATGTCACATTGACCCTTTATCATGTCACAATGCCTCATTATGATGTCACAATGACCCTTTATGATATCCCAATGCCTCATTGTGATGTCACAATCCCCCTTTATAATGTCACAATGTCTCATTATGATGTTCAAATGGCCCTTTATGATGTCACAATGCCCCTTTATGATGTCACAATGACCCTTTATGATGTCACAATGCTCCTTTATGATGTCACAATGCCTCATTATGATGTCACAATGACCCTTTATGATTTCACAATGGCCCTTTATGATGTCACAATGCCCCCTTTATGATGTCACAATGCCCCTTTATGATGTCACAATGCCCCTTTATGATGTCATGTCACAATGCCTCATTATGATGTCACAATGCCTCATTATGATGTCACAATGACCCTGTAAGATGTCACAATGCCGCATTATGATGTCACAATGACCCTTTATGATGTCACATTGCCTTATTATGATGTCACAATGACCCTTTATGATGTCACAATGCCTCACTATGATTTCACAATGACCCTTTATGATGTCACAATGACCCTTTGTCATGTCACAATGCCCCTTTATGATGCCACAATGCCCACTTTATGATGTCACAATGACCCTTTATGACGTTACAATGACCCTTTATGATGTCACAATGCCTCATTATGATGTCACAATGACCCTTTATGATGTCACAATGCTCCTTTATGATGTCACAATGTTCCCTTTATGATGTCACAATGACCCTTTATGATGTCACAATGCCTCATTATAATGTCACAATGACCCTTTATGATGTCACAATCCCCCTTTATAATGTCACAATGCCCCTTTATGATGTCATGTCACAATGCCTCATTATGATGTCACAATGCCTCATTATGATGTCACAATGACCCTGTAAGATGTCACAATGCCTCATTATGATGTCACAATGACCTTTTATGATGTCACAATGCCCCTATTATGATGTCACAATGCCCTCTTTATGATGTCACAATGCCCCTTTATGATGTCACAATGACCTTTTATGATGTCACAATGCCCCTTTATAATGTCACAATGCCTCATTATGATGTCACAATGACCCTTTATGATGTCACAATGCTCCGTTATGATGTCACAATGATCCTTTATGATGTCACATTACCTCATTATGATGTCACAATGACCCCTTATGATGTCACAATGCTCCTTTATGATGTCACAATGACCCTTTATGATGTCACAATGCCTCACTATGATTTCACAATGACCCTTTATGATGTCACAATGCTCCTTTATGATGTCACAATAACCCTTTGTCATGTCACAATGACCCTTTATGATGTCACAATGCCCACTTTATGATGTCACAATCACCCTTTATGATGTCACAATGACCCTTTATGATGTCACAATGCCTCTTTATGATGTCACAATGACCCTTTATGATGTCACAATGCTCCGTTATGATGTCACAATGACCCTTTATGATGTCACATTACCTCATTATGATGTCACAATGACCCCTTATGATGTCACAATGCTCCTTTATGATGTCACAATGACCCTTTATGATGTCACAATGCCTCACTATGATTTCACAATGACCCTTTATGATGTCACAATGCTCCTTTATGATGTCACAATGACCCTTTGTCATGTCACAATGACCCTTTATGATGTCACAATGCCCACTTTATGATGTCACAATGACCCTTTATGATGTCACAATGACCCTTTATGATGTCACAATGCCTCATTATGATGTCACAATGACCCTTTATGATGTCACAATGCTCCTTTATGATGTCACAATGCCTTATTATGATGTCACAATGCTCCTTTATGATGTCACAATGCTCTCTTTATGATGTCACAATGACCCTTTATGATGTCACAATGCCTCATTATGATATCACAATCACCCTTTTTGATGTCACAATGCCCCTTTATGATGTCTCAATGCTCTTTTTTGATGTCACATTTACCCATTATGATGTCACAATGCCTCACTATGATTTCACAATGACCCTTTATGATGTCACAATGCTCCTTTATGATGGCACAATGACCCTTTATGATGTCACAATGCCTCATTATGATGTCACAATGACCCTTTATGAAGTCTCAATGCTCCTTTATGATGTCACAATGACCCTTTATGATGTCACAATGACCCTGTATGATGTCACAATGACCCTTTATGATGTCACAATGCTTCATTATGATGTCACAATGACCCTTTATGATGTCACAATGCTCCTTTATGATGTCACAATGCCTCATTATGATGTAACAATGACACTTTTATGATGACACAATGCCTCTTTATGATGTCACAATGCTCCTTTATGTTGTCACAATGCTCCCTTTATGATGTCACAATGACCCTTTATGATGTCACAATGCCTCATTATGATGTCACAATGCCCCTTTACGATGTCACAATGCCCCTTTATGATGTTACATTTACCCATTATGATGTCATAATGCCCCTTTATGATGTCACAATGACCCCTTATGATGTCACAATGACCCTTTATGATGTCACAATGCTCCCTTTATGATGTCACAATGACCCTTTATGATGTCATAATGCCTCATTATGATGTCATAATGCCCCTTTACGATGTCACAATGCCCCTTTATAATATCAGAATGCCTCACTATGATGTCACAATGACCTTTAATAATGTCAGAATGCCTCATTCTGATGTCAAACTACCCCTTTGTGATGTCACAATGACCCTTTATGATGTCACAATGCTCCTTTATGATGTCACAATGACCCTTTATGATGTCTCAATGCCTCATTATGATGTCACAATGACCCTTTACGATGCCACAATGCTCCTTTATGATGTCACAATGACCCTTTATGATGTCTCAATGCCTCATTATGATGTCGCAATGACCCTTTATGATGTCACAATGCTCCTTTTTGATGTCACAATGACCCATTATGATGTCACATTGCCCGTTTATGATGTCACAATGACCCTGTATGATTTCACAATGACCCTTTTTATGGTGTCACAATGCCTCCTTATGATGTCACAATGCCCCCTTTATGTCACAATGTCCCTGTATGATGTCTCAATGCTCCTTTATGATATCACAATGCCCCTTTATGATGTCATAATGACCCCTTATGATGTCACAATGACTCTTTATGATGTCACAATGCCTCATTATGATGTCACAATGACCCTTTATGATGTCACGATGCCTCATTATGATGTCACAATGCCTCATTTTGATGACACAATGCTCCTTTATGATTTCACAATGCCTCATTTTGTCACAATGCTCCTTTATGATGTCACAATAACCCTTTATGATGTCACAATGCCTAATAATGATGTCACAATGACCCTTTCTGATGTCACAATGCTCCTTTATGACATCACAATGACCCTTTATGATGTCACAATGCTCCATTATGATGTCACGATGACCCTTTATGATGTCACAATGTCTCAAAACTAATCAGAAAGATACATGAGTATTTGCACCTAAACTGTAGACCCACAAGCATTGTATAAAGGTACAATAAAATATAACTTTTTTTAATTATTATTAAAAGCTGATATAAACCTCCTAGATAATAAATGAAGTTTTTAAAATTTCAAGGGTAGAGTGTACTAGGTGATTGCATAAATAGCTTGTGAAGGTATACCAATAGGTGCAGTCTAGATAGTTGTACTTAAATTCACTTCTGACATGCACCCAAAAAGGGTTAACAACCATACACTTGCTAAGACCAGTGGGGCACCGCTAAAACCCCAGCTGATCACTAAATTTGAGGGCTCCTTTTTGTCCCCCGACACTAAAGCTAACAATCACCTAAATAAATCATTCACACCAAGGAATAAGTCGCACATCCATTAGGATCCCTATATAGTCTGACGCGTTTCTGCTAGTATATCTTTCCTAGCTCATCAGAGACAAAGCGGGTAGATGCTTAGGAGCGGTGATGGTCCGACTCCCAGCTAGTACGACGATGTGATATGTATGCTAGCCGGCTGTAATGTATAGCCGCATCTGCAATACTGGCGGTCTGAGTTTATAAAGCCGCCTTAACTCCTCCCCTAACCAAGTGTCACTCCTCAGGCAGACCAATCTCGGGCCGCCCGGTCACATGACACAACCCCGCCCATTGGGGCGTGTCTAAGTCACACGTCAGTGGAAACACAGAAAGCGTCCCTGACGACTACTGGTTACTAGTCGCGGTATACATTCATATACAGGTGTATTAGAGAAGACCAGAATAAACAAACAAAACAGATCAAATAAGGATATCAGGTAAGTAATTTAACAATATTGGATTAACTATTACGCAAGTATACAACCCGCAATAGTGATCCAAAATAAAACCTAGATAGCGTCGGTAGTACATAATGGTCCCCCACCGGATCTGAACCAGAAAACCGGACTGGACTCAGTCAGAAAGACAATTGTTGAGAATATTGTGAGATATATTATAGGATATATTAAAATATATCAATCTCACAAACCCGTGTGATTTATCAATGGGCCTAAAGATTGTGATTGGCCCACCAATATAAGAAAAATGGAAGGGGAAATACCACTTAACTCAATAAGTTAATCTATCATAAAAAAGGGGCAAAAGATATAAATTCATTAAGCCCTCTAGGTTGTACTGTATCCATAAGGAATGTCCATCTGGACTCCCGCTGGAGGACTTTACGGTTATAATCGCCACCCCTAACAGGCTTAGTGACGATTTCAATGCCCTTTATGAGGTCACAATGCCCCCTTTATGATGTCTCAATGCCACATTATGATGTCACAATGCCCCTTTATGATGTCACAATGCCTCATTTTGATGTTACAATGACCCTTTATGTTGTCATAATGCCTCATTATGATGTCATAATGCCCCTTTATGATGTCACAATGCCTCATTATGATGTCACATTGCCCCCTATGATGTCACAATGCTCCACAGTGATGTCACAGTGCCCCCTTTATGATGTTACAATGACCTTTTATACTGTCACAATGCCCCCTTATGATGCCACAATGATCCTTTTATTATGTCAATAGCAGTTACCAGCGACTTATTCTGCGGGTTGGCGGTGGCGTTGAACCACTTTTATGTGTTGTCCCCCCATCTCTGCCGCCAGTTTCTTGTCTCCCCATCTCTTCCCCCTAGTTTTGTGTCCCCCCATCTCTGTGCCAGTTTCTCGTCCCCCCATCTTTGCCCCCAGTTTCTTGTCCCCCATCTCTGCCCCTGTTTCTTGTCCCCCCATCTCTTCCCCCTAGTTTCGTGTCCCCCCATTTCTGCCGCCAGTTTCTTGTCCCCCCATCTGTGCCCCCAGGTTCTTGTCTCCCCATCTCTGCCACCAGTTTCTTGTTCCCCCATCTCTGGCCCCAGTTTTTTGTCCCTGCAGTTTCTTGTCCCCCCATATCTGGCCCCAGTTTCTTGTCCCCCCATCTCTGGCCCCAGTTTCTTGTTCTACCATTGCTGCCCCTAGTTTCTTGTCCCCCCCATCTGTGTCCTACCATCTCTGCCCCCAGTTTCTTGTCACCCCATCTCTGGCCCTAGTTTCTTGTCCCTCCATCTCTGCCTCCAGTTTCTCCCCCCCCCCATCTCTGCCCCTAGCTTCATGTCCCCCAATCTCTGGCCCTAGTTTCTTGTCTCTCCATCTCTGCCTCCAGTTTCTGCCCCCCTCATCTCTGCCCCCAGCTTCATGTCCCTCTATCTCTGCCCTCAGTTTCTTGCCCCCCCATCTCTGCCCCCAGATTCATGTCCCCCCATCTCTGCCCCCAGCTTTATGTCCCCCCATCTTTGCCCCTAGCTTCATATCCCCCATCTCTGCCCCTAGCTTCATGTCCCCCCATCTCTGCCCCCAGCTTCATGTCCCCTCCATCTCTGCCCCCAGCTTCATGTCCCCTTCATCTCTGCCCCCACCTTCATGTCCCCTCCATCTCTGCCCCAGCTTCATGTCCACCCATCTCTGCCCCCAACATCATGTCCCCCTCCTACATCAGCCCCAGTGTATTAGCACTTACCTTGGCCACGCTCCCTCGCCACTGCTTTCTCCACTCGCGCAGTGCATTTAGTTCGCGGGCTGCGGCCTGTGTGTGTCCTAGGGAGGCCTTGGCATCAGGTTGTGGGGGGGAACATGAAGCTGGGGAACGTGGTTGATCCCTGGGGACACCCCCTCCCCCCCGGGACACCCCCTCCCCCCGCTGCACTGACCTGTATGTCTAGTGTCGGGTGCAGCAGTCTTCTCCGTCTGGCATGTGTGCAGGTGGGCTTGGATAGCTGCGGCTCCGGGATGATGTGGGCTGCCGCCATCTTCTTCACTGTGTCCCTGCTCATTCGGCACACCCACATTCAGCCTCCAACCTATGGTGCCGCAGCCCTGCCTCTATAGCCCGCCCACAGCCTGCCATGCACCAATAGGAGGTGCGTGGACAGACTAGCACTGGCAGAATGCCAGGTTCTACAGGCGAGCCCGGAGGTGTCTTTGGAGGGTCACGGTGGCGATTTGGGGTGAGTGACCCACATTTTAAGTAGCCTACTACCTTTTCCTGGCAAATACGTGTGTGTGTGTGTGTGTGTGTGTGTGTGTGTGTGTGTGTGTGTGTGTGAAATTTCCCCAAAATCCATTCAGCCGTTTGGCTGTGATTGAGGAACAAACATCCAAACCAGTGGCGTAACTACCGTGGTAGCAGCAGTAGCAGCTGCCACAGGGCCCGGGCCATTAGGGGGCCCGGTGACAGCCGCTACCGCTGCGGTTTTTTTTCAATAGGCAGTGACGGGCCCTATTCACTTGCCGATCCTGGCTGGGCCAGGATCGGCAAGTGACACCGCGGGCCCCACAAAGGCTATCATTATACTCGGGGGTCTTTGCAGACCCCGAGTATAATGATCGGCGGACCGGAGAGGTAAGGGAACATAAAAAACTGTTACTTACCTCTCCGCGATCCTGCCAGGCCTCCGTCCTACTGCTGTCTGAAGTCTCTGACGTCACATGAACCCGGCATGCTTCCTGGGTCATGTGACGTCCGACGTCATTAACGAAGGACGCGAGAGGAGGACAGCACAGCACAGGAGCCGGGGAACAGGTAAGAAGCAACAGTGTTTTTGTTTTTTTTTATGTTTTTATTTCCCGGGTCTCCGATTATTATACTCTGGGGTCTGAAAAAACCCCAGAGTATAATAATTGTTCATGGGTGTCCACAGAGGAACGTAATACTGTGTACAGGGGACACTATTGGGGTTAATACTGTGTGCAGGGGCCACTATTGGGGTTAATACTGTGTGCAAGGGACACTATTGGGGTTAATACTGTGTGTGCAGGGGACACTATTGGGGTTAATACTGTGTGCAAGGGACACTATTGGGGTTAATACTGTGTGCAGGGGACACTATTGGGGTTAATACTGTGTGTGCAGGGGACACTATTGGGGTTAATACTGTGTGTGCAGGGGACACTATTGGGGTTAATACTGTGTGTGCAGGGGACACTATTGGGGTTAATACTGTGTGTGCAGGGGACACTATTGGGGTTAATACTGTGTGTGCAGGGGACACTATTGGGGTTAATACTGTGTGTGCAGGGGACACTATTGGGGTTAATACTGTGTGCAGGGGCAAGTAAGGGACATAATAGAGTGCGGAGGAGGGGGTCGGTCGAGGTCTTCGGCGTCAGTTGGGATGGGGGGGGGCCCATATCAAAAGTTCGCCACGGGGCCCCGCCATTCCTAGTTACGCCACTGATCCAAACATTCAAACACACAAACCCACAAACTCACAAACTTTCACCTTTATAATATTAATAGGATTTCCATCCTGCTGTACCTTATTATATTAATTCCATGGTGCTATATATTATTATATTAATTCCATGGTGCTGTACATTATTATATTTATCCATGGTGCTCTACATTATTATATTAATTCCATGGCGCTGTACATTTGAGGGTTGACATACAGTCCACAAAATATTCAAACAAATATAATACTAAAAGTGACTGACTGGCACAGTGGGATAGAGGGCCCTGCCCACAAGGGCTTACGGTTTACTCACACCCTTTCCTGGCACTTGGTTTAGCAACAGGGTTACATGAAATTCTTGGGAAGGATCAACACACAGGAGCTTAAAAACATAAAACACAAAATATGCTTTTAATAAAAAATGGATTTGTTTTTAAGACATTGGAAATGTGTATTGTACCTAGTTAATATTGCTTCTTGATGATTCTTCCACTTCAACAATGTAAAATAACATGTTACATTATTTAATGGGAATTTTTCAGTTCCATTTGAACATTCACACCACAATACATATGAAGAGGATGTTTATTCAGTATGCTAATGTCTCCTATAGAGTCAAGTGGTGAAAAGCTATCGGCAGAAGTCAAACACTCCATGCCTATATCTCGGCCGCTCTGCTCTGATGGATGTCCATTACAGTACAAGGGCTGTGATAGGGGTGTGGAGAGCTTGGCTACCGGCGATACTGGTGAAAATTTTTTTTTTTTTTACAGTATATAGATTGCGGCAGCACAAAAGCATTGTAAAGACAGCATAGGAGACCTCATTGAGATGATAGAAGTTTGAATGGTGACTGGAGATGAAAGGTTCTCTTTAATGCATTGCTAGCATTCAGAGAATAATAATGTATTTAAATGGATATGTTTCATAACTAATGAATTCATATAATATCTAATATTGTGGGTTGAATATTTTACATAAGTTTGGCATGACTTAGCTTGAAAATTATAATAAGTCAAAAACAAACCCAGACACTCAGCAATTAGAAAAATATCCTAATTGGTTGCTTTCCCCAGGGCAGAGCTAAGATCACAGGACTACTTTTATAGGTTGTGGGTTAATTTTGAAGGCTTTTGACTTCTGGAAAGACTAAAGTTAAATCCTTAAATAACAGGAATATTGTGTAGCTAAATCATTTACACATATAGTATTTTTATGTATTTAGATATCTGCATTTAAAAACACTATATTGTATAAAGAAAATCGTGAAGATTAATATTCAGACTTTTAATATGTAGACTCAAGCCAAGAGTGCTAGCCAGGAGATAGCATTGATGCTGGAGTTAGATAAGTGTTTTATGATAAATGTTCCACAATACCTTTTTTCATTGCTATAGTTAGTTGTCTTAGATTTTCCTAAGGTTCCCTGGGATCCAAACAGCTCATATAAAAATTTAAGCACCTCTTTAAAGCAGAGGGCATATGTGGGGGGCATTGCAGCAGAAAACTGCTACAAAAAGATTTCACTAAGTTTTCACAACTTAAATTAAAACAGTCTGCATTTTCTGCACACTACTGTGTTTTTTTTTAAGTGTATGTTTTTTCCTCCCTGCAATATGTGGATGAGATTAAATTAAATCTCATTCACTTTTCTGGGACTGCAAAATGCAGCATTTTTGACACTTTCATTTCCACAGGGGATTTTACTAGCACAGAAAGAGTGGGCAAATTGCTAGGAACTGCAGCACAACCCCCCTTTTTAACCCTTTAAGGATGCAGGGTAGATTGTATGTTAATGCTTGGCAAAATTTTTTATATTTTCCTGAGACACCATTTTGGGGCACATATAATGTTTAGATCAACCTTTATTAGTTTTTTTGGGGGGGCCCATGTGAAATAACACACAATTCTATAATTTTTTGCATTTTGTTTTTATGGCATTCACTCTGCATTAACCGCTTCCCGACCGGCCCCTGTAGATTAACATTGGCGCGGCTTGGGCTCTGTGCCGCGCCGACGTTAATTAACGGCCCCTTTTAAAATGGGGATCCGGTCTCCCCAAGGGTCGGGAGGTCCGTGGACCCAGCGCTAATAGTTGCTGGGATCCACGGAGACATGATCAGGACCTGATAGATTCAGGTCCCGATCATGTAGCGGCCATGTCAGGGAAAGTTTGTTGGAGTAACAAACTTTCCCTGACATGCAATGCCGCCCGCAGGTTAGATGATCCTGCAGGCGGCATCGGAAGCAAGTATTAGCTATATCTTATAGCTAGCACTGTGCCCGATGTACTCCGCTCGGAGCTGGTCTCCGAGCGGAGGTTTTAACCCCTTAGATGCCGGCGGTGAAACATCACCGCCGTATCCAAGGGGCTTAGAAAAAGATAAAGTGCCCCCTGGGCACCCCCCGCGGCGAGATCAGGGGGTGCCCATAAGTATCTTCTGCAGCCTGAGGTCTGACCAGTGACCCCAGGCTGCTAAGAGCCCCCAGTACCTGGTTGATCCTACCAGGTATTGAGGAAGCCAGCCGATACGTCTGTATCGGCTGGCTTCCTCCATAGACTGCAATGCACTGTATTGCAGTCTATAGCATAGAGCCAGCGATCCTCTCTGATCGCTGGTTCTAGTGTCCTTATAGGACAAATAAAAAATGTAAATAAAAAGTTAAAAAACAAATAAATAAAGTGTGTAAAAAAATTTTATATAGTTGTAAAAACCCCAAAATTCCCTTTTCTTATATAAAATTAATGATATAAAAAAACCAAGCAAAATATAAAAAAAAACAATACATATTTGGTATCAACGCGTCCGTCATAACCTGTACAATAAAACTGAAACAATATTTAACCTACACAGTGAATACTGGGAAAAAAAAACGCAAAAAACCCGGCAAAAGTAATGTTTTTTCGCCATCTCACCTTACAAAATATGCTATAAAAAGTGATCAAAAAGTCACATGTACCCCAAAACAGTACCAATACAAAGCACAGGTTGTTCCGCAAAAAATAAGCCATAAACCAATTCTGTCAACCGAAAAATGTTACACGTCTCAGAAGTTGGTGATGCAAAAGTAATTGATTTATGTCCCCAAATGGATTTTTTGTTCTGCAAAACTTGTAACACATAAAAAACAATATAAATGAGGTATCGCCGTAATCGTACCGACCCGCAGAATAAAGGTCACATGTTACTTATGCTATACGCCTTGCAGAAAAATTTTTTAAAGGCAAAACACAATACCACAATTGATAGGGATTTTTTTAATTCACCAAGAAAGAGCTAATAAAAGTTAGTCAATATGTTAAAAACACCCAAAAATGTTATAACAAAATACATCTCATACCGCAAACATCAAGCCCTCATGCGGCCACATCACCAGAAAAATAAAAAAAAAATTATAGCTTGTACAATGTGACAAAAAAAACAAAACAAAATCACCAAATCATAAGAACACAACTCGCTACAGCAGGAAGGGAATGTATAAGCTGTGTGAGCAAATATTGGGGTACAAACCAGATTTAGAGCTTACGACGGAAAATAAACCAAAACTGCCCCCCAGAGTGAACACCCCCCCCCCCTCAAACTTAGTAGCTACTGTGGATATAGTAGGGAATTTGGTGTTCCCAATGTAGTCCGCACAGCTTACATATCTACTATTCACCATCCGCTGTGCAATCACGTTTAGAATACTATTGCCTGATACACCCCCTAATAAGTTCTTTGAGGGGTGCAGTTTTTAAAACGGGGTCATTCTCTAAGGGATTCCACTTTACTGGTACTTTAGAGGCTCTACAAACCTGACATGGGCAACCAGATAGCAAACATCTGAATCTGCGATCCAAAAAACAAAATAGCGCTCCTTCCCTTCTGTGCCTGACTGTGCTCAAACAGCCGTTTCTACCCACATATGGCATTAAGTACGTTATCCTGGGTACACCAGTGTCATACATGTGGGCATAAACTGCTGATTGGGTACACAGCAGGGCGCAGAAGGGAAGGAGCGATATGTGCTTTTGGACAGCTGATTTAGATTGTTGGTTTTTGGACACCATGTCACATTTGTAGAGACTCTAAAATGTCCCCTACAAAATGGGGTCACTTGTTGGGGAATTCAAAATTACCGGCACCTCCAGGGCTCTGCAAAAACAACATGGCGTCAGGAAACCTCCAAATCTGTACACCAAAAGCTAAAAAGCGCACTGCTCCTTCCCTTCTGCACCCTGCGGTGTGCCCAAGCAGCAGTGTACACCCACATATATAACTTCTTTCTACCCGGGACAGCCCCTTAATATTTTTAGGAGTGCAGGTCTCTGATAACACAGAGTGGGTGCAACTCATTGGGCACCGAAATGGCAGATTTCTTTCAAAATTTTAATTTTAATTTTGTGTATTAATTTTTGGGAAGCGTTTTTAGGCTCAGAATGATAATACCCCTTGATACATTCCTTGATGGGTGTAGTTTCTAAAATGGGGTCACTTTTGGGGGTTTCCATTGTATTGATACTTTAGGGGCTCAGCAAATGCGACATGGCACCTGAAAACTATTCCAGCCACATCTGCCCTCCAAAAACCAAATAGCGCTCTTTCCATTCTGAGCCCCGCCATGTTCCCATACAGCAGATTATGGCCACATATGGGGTATTGCCGTGTTCAGGAGAAATTGTATAACAAACTGTGGGGGGCTTTTTCTCCTTTAACCCCTTGTGAAAATGAAAACTTTGGAGATAAAGGGACATTTTAGTAATTTTTAACCTACACATCCCAAGGTTATTAAAATCTGTGAAATGGCTATAGGGTCAAAATGCTCACTATACCCCTCAATGAATACCTTAAGGGGTCTAGTTTATAAAATGGGGTCATTTATGGGGATTTTCAATTGTTTTGGTAACTCAAATCTTGTTCGAATGTACAATGGGTCTGAAACATTTTGAAGCAAAAATTGTGTCTTGAAACCCAGTTGGTGCTCCCTCCTTTTTGGGCCCTACTGTGCGTCCGTACATAGGATTAAGGCCACAAAGTGTACATTTTTGAACACAGGAGAAATGTGGTCATTTATTTTAGGGTGTTTTTCTTTATTTTCATGTGTTTTGGGGAAAAAGGCTGCCTTTAAAATGACACTTTTGTGTAAAAAAAATATGAAAATTTCTTGTTTGATGCAAATTTTTTCAAAACCTATGGGGTCAAAATACTCACTATAACCCTCAATAAATACCTCAAGGGGTCTAGTTTCCAAAATGGTGTCACAATTTGGAGGTTTCTACTGTTTGGACACCTAGAGGGCTCTGCAAATGGGACATGG
This sequence comes from Leptodactylus fuscus, assembly GCF_031893055.1. NCBI lineage: Eukaryota > Metazoa > Chordata > Amphibia > Anura > Leptodactylidae > Leptodactylus > Leptodactylus fuscus. Next base: position 75,235,258 of record NC_134268.1, on the reverse strand, counting down.
TGCTTGATCATGATTCCAGCAAAATCTGGCCTCCAAAACCCAATTTGCGCTCTTTCCGTTCTGAGCGCTGCCATGTGTCCGTATATCAGTATACCAGCACATATGGGATATTGTTGCATTCAATAGAAAGTGTGTAGCAATATGTGGGTTGCAATTTCTCCTTTAACCCCTTTTGAAGATGAAAAATTGGGGGCTAAAGTGACATTATATTAGAATTTATTTTTTTTTAAATTTTCATGTCTCAATGGTAAAAAAATCTGTGAAACACTTGTAGGGTCGAAGTGCTCACTATACCCCTGGATACATTCTTTGGGGGGGTCTAGTTTTCAAAATGGTGTCATTTTGAGGGGGTTTCCACTGTTATGGCACTTCAGGGGCTCTGCAAATGTGACATGGTGCCTGAAACAGATTCCAGCTAAATCTGCCCTCCAAAATCCCAATAGCGCTCCTTCTGTTCTGGACCCTACAGTGTGCCCATACATCATTTAACATTCTCACATGGAATAGTTTCATGCTTGAGGGGAATTGTTTAATAGAATTTAGAATGCGTTTTCTCCTTTAACCCATTGTGAATGTGTAAGTTCTAGGGCTAAATGAATATATTAGTGAAAAAAAACTGAAATTGTAAATTTGACCTCTATTTTGTTTTAATTGACGTGAAATGCTGAAAGGGTTAAGAAACTTCCTAAATGCAGTTATGAATTCTTACAGGAGTGAAGTTTTTAGAATGGGGTGATTTATGGGGGTTTCTATTAGAGAGGCCTTTCAAGACCCCTTCAGAACTGAACTGGTCCCTTGAAAAATATGTGTTGGAAATATTCTTAAAAATTTGGAAAATTACTGCTTGACTTGTAAGCCTTATAACATCTGAATAAAATGAAAGGGCAATTAAAGTTTGATGCCAATATAAAGCAGAGATATGGCAAATTAAATATATGAAGTAATTTGGGTAGTATGACATTCTACATGAAAGGCATGCAATTTCAAAGTTTGAAAATTGCATTTTTTTCTAAATTTTCACCAAATTTCCTATTTTTTCATAATTAAAGACAAAACATATTGAGCAAAATCTACCACTGACAGGAAGTACAAGGTGTTGCGAAAAAACAGTCTCAGAATCACCATGATAAGTTAATGCATCTCAAAGTTATTACCACCTAAAGTGACACATGTCAGATTTGAAAAATGAGGCCTGGTCATCTAGGTACTTTTAGGCTCGGTCTTGAAGAGGTTAACAATGACATGGCAGCATTGTCTGATGGGTCATTACGATTACTGTGATACCATATTCATATTATTTTTATTTTATCACTTTTACAAATAAAACATCAACACTTTTTGAAAATTATCGATTTTCCTTTTTTACTGTTTTGTTGACGGAGATATGTCAGGGTTCTTTATTTGCGGGACAAGTTGTTCTTTTTATTGGTACCAATGTTTGGTGTGCATGACTTTTTGATCACTTTTTATTGCTATTCTTGAGGAAAGTGATGTGACCAAAATACATTCTTTTTCACAGTACTATATATATATATATATATATATATTATATATATATATATATATATATATATATATATATATATATATATATATACATTCACAGTACAATATATATGGCACTATTTTTGGATAGTGGGGCTTATATGCAAATGGAGGTTCATAACATGTTTGTTTATTTTTGTTAACATTATCTGTTTTTTAAACAGACTTCTCCCTGCGCAGCGTCCGCGTATCCTCTTTCGGCTCTGAATTCACTCTGCCAGGCATCAGGCCTGGGCAGAGCCGACTGCGCATGTCTGCTTGTAGTGCGGGCATGCGCAGTCGGCTCTGCCCAGGCCCGATGCCTAGCAGAGTGAATTCAAGGCCGGAAGAGGACGTGGGGACGCTGCGCAGGGAGAAAAATCCAGCCCAACCCTCACTCATGGACTTGGTAAGTAGAATTTGATCGAATGTTGCGTACCCCTGAAACGAGCATTTCCCCCCATAGACTATAATGGGGTTCAAAACCCGTTCGAACAGTCGAACAGTGTGCAGCTGTTCGAATCGGATTTCGAACACCGAACATTTTAGTGTTCGCTCATCTCTAATGTAATTCCAAATTTGGTATATATGATTATTTTTATAAAAGATGAATTAATTGTTGGAACTAACGATTTTCTATGCAGCCTCCTGCTGTGACACAAATTGACAATGAATGTCACAGTAAATTAAACACAGGAGACATGGTTGTGTCATATTTTAGGAATGTTAAAATTCTCCAGATTGGATCTGCTTTGCCTGAAACAATGCTTGCTGCTAGGACATCCCGGGTTTCATTTCCATGTGCACTTACTTAGCTCATAAGCATAAGCCTTTGTTGTATGTAAATTCCCAACCAAGATGTTTCTTTTGGCATATTACTGCATTGCTGGATTAGATTTACTGTGTGATGGCACTACTCTTAAGCTAAAAATGTTCAGAAAAAAAGTCTAGCTAAATAAAAAATTAAGTGTTTGGACACAAAGAGAGCATTTTAAGTATGAAAACACAGAAAAATGAACATATACTAGTCAAACTATCGCAACATTGCTCTTGCCATAATTTGAAGAACAATGGCATGATATCACATAGTGGGCACATTTAATCACGTACATCTTTTTTAGTGTAGAGGACAAATTTTCTGGGATGGAGAGGACTTAATAAATGTACATGTTATGACTTGCTTTTTGATCTTGACTCTTTAAAGCGGCTCTATCATTGGGAAAAGTCATTTTTAGATAGGCTATTTTTCACACATACGTTGTGTATGTAAATCGCCTCAGTAGATTGTGAATAAGTCAGTTTTTACCCATATGCTAATTAGCTTCCACCGTGCAGCGGAAGTGTCTCTGTGCACTGTCTGCTCTATGTGTATGTACAGCAAAGATGAGTCATCAGCACAGCAGCCTCTCTGCTGTATATACACATAGAGCAGACAGTGCACACAGACACTTTCAGTGCAAGGTGGTGGAAGCTCATTAGCATATGACTAAAAACAGACTTATTCAAAATCTACTGAGGCGATTTACATACAAAAGGAAGGTGTGAAATAGCCTTTCTAAAGGCTATGCAAGTATGTGCTTATCTAAAAATGACTTTTCCCAATGCTAGAGCCCCTTTAAACATTAGTTATGTGCTCTGCTAATCCCACATCCATCTCAGCAACACTTTAACAGAGAGTGGATTCTAATAGTACAGTATAGCTCAAATTAAATAAACCTTTATCTTCCACATGTATACTTTTCAAAAAATAACATGAAAATTTAAAGCATCATAATTTGCACAAATTATGGCAAATTGAACTCAAATTATAACTTCACGTAGAATCTACATAATAATTCCATCCAGGACTCACAGAGTCACACTCTGCTATGTATCAGGTTTTAGGGTAAATTTAGCATACAGAATGCCTGTCTCAAAGTTTACACCTCTTTTTAGTTGGCCTAGTTTCCACATAAAAATTTCACATAGAAATTTTGTCGTATGTGACCCTTGTATAGTTTATTTATTCCTTCTTTGCATTTTTTTTTTTTTTTTTATGTTGGTGTGTTTGTTAAAATTAAGCATGTGGGACTTTACAGACCTATTTTTTAACACTATGGAGGAAATTTATAATGCATGGTCTTCATATCTCCTGCGGTGGTAGAGGTACATCTAACTTATCAGAAGGCTCTCCCTCTGCTGGGGCCATGTGCCTGCACTGAAATGTACACTAGTTCAAGACATCTAATATAATTGTTGCCTCCGATGTTGTGGAAACAATTTGGAGAAGGTTCTATCCTGTTCCATTTTGACTACCCTGCACATAAAGTGAGGTCCACAAAGACATGGTTTAAAAGATTTTAGTGTGGGGTAAGTGCCCTTATCAGTAACCTCAAGTCCTTCCTATTTGTATATCAGACCTTCTCATCCAACACCAATGAGTGACGTCCCAAATACTATTTTGGCTGAATGAGAAGAAATTCCCATGGAAATACTTCAAAATCATTTGAAAAGTCTTCCCCAAAGAGTAAAGGTTAGGATAGGCAGAATAAAAAGCACAAGTACATAATAAAACCCATGATGTTGAACTGGGCTGCATATATTGGCTTGATGGTTAAGTGTCTAGATACCATTTTTTCCCATATAGCATATAGGACAAGTATTGTCAGAAGTAGGGAGAAGTGTGATAAGATGTACCGGGACGCACTGCAGTGGGGAGCCGCATGCTGCGCTATATTACTGTAGCATCGGTCCCAGATGTAGATTAACAGCTGCTGCCAAGTTTATTGAATTCCCTTTATATAAATTTACTCTGTGGTTGATTTACTGACGTGTTGATAGAGAATTTTCTTACCTTTAGTTGATGCCAGGACAGCACAGATTTTTTTCTTGGTTTTGGCACAACAGCAAAGCAGAGAAAACTAAAGATACAGGTAATGCTATGAATGCATTTTATTTATATAAACCGAGAATGTTTTATTAAACTGCTGATAAACGTAAACTAAAGCTGAATAAAACGCCTGATACAGTTATCTGAGAAATGCAGTCAAGCATGTTTCCAGATTCTAATAGCAGGTCTTAACCCTGGAAACGTTTAAGAAGAGCTTGGACCTGTTGACTGCGTGGTAAACTTTGTGCAGGTACTGCTTTTATATTGCCATATGGAATTCCAATAACTTAGTGCCGTTTATTAGGAATAAAGTATATTTATACATTTTCCATCTAGAGTGCATTTTTTTTATGACGTGGTAACCAGTTGATTCTTTGTCTCTATTAAAAGGGTTTTTCAGGTCTTATCTATTGGACTATCTTTACTCCAGGACACCCACAGATCAGCTGTTTGAAGAGGCTGTGATGCTCACAAGTGCTGTCGTCTCCATCCTGTGCTGATTGTGTCACTTTCATTGGTTACATTGTACAGGAGCAGCTCAGTGTCATTCAAGTGGATGGTGCTGAGCTACAATACCAACCAAAGTAAATAGGCTACTGCACTCACCTGGATACTGTGGCCTCTTCAACTTGCAGATCTGTGGGGGTCCCAGGTGTTGGACCTCTACAATCACATATTGATGACCTATGCTAATTGTAGTTAATCAATATCTAACTAACAGAAAACCCCTTTAATCCCTAGGTGACACTTGCCTTAATAGTATGGCACAGCCACCTGGGTCTAGAGGACAGACGTTGTACAGTATTATTACAGTGGTAGTAATGATGTTTTGCCATTTCGCCTTGCAAAATATGCTATGAAAAGTTATCAAAATTCCTAAATTCCCCCAAAATAGTGTCAATAAAAATCACAGCTTGCCCTGTAAAAAATAAGCCCTCGACCAACTGTCAACTTTAAAATAAAAATGGTCATGCCTCTAAAGATGGCGATGCAAAAATTATTGATTTACGTCCTCAAATGGGTTTTTGTCCTGCAAAATTAATAACGCATAAAAAAATACATAAATTTGGTATTGTCATAATTGTACAGACCCACAAAATAAAGGTAACATGTTACTTATGGTGTACACGGCAAAGGTAAAAATTACTGCCAGAATTGATGGAGGTTTTTTTAATCCACCAAGAAAGAGTTCATAAATCAATAAGTTAAAGTCACCCAAAATGCGTCTCATACAACAAAAAAGAAGCCTTCATATGGCTACATCACTAGAAAAATTTAAAAAAAATAGCCTGTGTAAAGGGAAGGCGAAAACCCAGAAATCGCCAAATCGTTAGAACAAAACTGACTGTGGTAGGAAGGGATGTATAAGCAGTTTGAGCGTATATCAAGGTAAACCCCAAATTTAGGGGTTATGAAGGAAAAGAAAAAAGAAGTGACCCCCAGAGTGACCCCCCCAATAATAGGAGATAGTGGGGAAATAGTAGGGAATTTGGTGTTTCTAATGTACTCCGCACAGCTTACATATTCCATCTTCACCATCCGCTGTGCAGTCACGTCTGGGATTCTAATATTCACTACAACGCTAGATAAATTCCTTTAGGGGCGCAATTTTCAAAATGGGGTCACTCCTTAGGGGATTCCACTTTTCTGATACCTTACAAGCTCTGCAAACATAACATGGCATCCAGATACCAAACATCTTAATCTACACTACTAAAGCACATAGAGTTCCTTCACATCTGTGCCTTGCTGTGTAACCAAACTGAAGTTTATAGCCACATATGAGTGGCATGACACTGTTGTACCTAGGATAATGTACCGTATTTTTCGGACTATAAGACGCACCTAGGTTTTAGAGGAGGAAAATAGGGAAAAAAAATTTTGAAGCAAAAACTGGTAAAATATTTAATATATGGGAGTTGTAGTTTTGCAACAGCTGCAAGGCCACATTGACAGGTGACCCTGCAGCTGTACGGGGATGCATAGAGCGTTTTTTTTGCGGGGCCAGCTGTACTTCTTAGTTATACCATTTTGGGGGATATCTATTGCTTAGATCACCTTGTATTGAAAAAAAAAACAAGAGGTGATTTAGAACTTTTATTTATTTCATATTTTTAAAGCTTTTTTTTTTTTTTTTTTTTTTTTACTATTTTATTCCCCCCCGGGGGCTTGAACCTGCGGTCACTTGATCGCAAGTCCCATAGACGGCAATACAACTGTATTGCCGTCTATGGGACATTCTGTATATTAGTATTACGGCGGCTGGTCATAGAGACCAGCCGCAATACTAATACAGCAGTGACAGGCCGGGGAGCCTCATTAGGCTCCCGGCTGTCACCCGGACAGGTCGGCTCCTGCGATATCGCCGCGCAGGAGCCGGCCTGCAACTTTACAGGTGTGGGGACCGGCCCCGGGGGAGAAGGGGCCACGGATACTGACCCGGCATCCGCTGTACTAGAGAGGCGGATGCCGGGGAGGGATAGACGCCGGGGCCTGAAACATTGCTACGATCCTCTGCCCTTCATGAAGCCAGCGGCGGGGGGACAGAGGAGCCCCTGCCGCTGCTGGCTTCATGCAGGGCAGAGGAGCGCAGCGATGTCTCAGGCCCCGGCACCTGTAATGGCGTCTATCACTTGCCGGCTTCCGCCTCTCTATTACAGCGGATGCCAGGCGCCACCTTCAGACTATAAGACGCACCCTTCTTTTCCCCAAAAATTTTGGGGAAAAAAAGTGCGTCTTATAGTCCGAAAAATACGGTACTTAAAGAGGACCTTTCGTGTTCTTAGGCACATGCGGTTTTATATATCGTGACTGTCTTGAAGAATATGGGATGGATGGGAGGTATGAGCATGTTGTATTGACATGTATTGCTGTAATAATAATTATGTAAAAAACAAATTAGTGAGATTTAAGTCAATTGATTATTATTATAGTTGAGTACAGTAAATTCTGCTCCACTTACAGATACAATATAGAATATAGCAGATGTGGCAACTAATTCTGAATACCTTCATTCATGTACAGTATTATAATACAGATGATCAATGCAACAGAGCTGGAGCAGTGCATATATTCTGAAATAGGAGAGGTGAGAAAGAAGCGGCTTATCTTCCTGAGAACAGAAGGATCAAGCAGTTGAATCCAACTACATCATCCATCAGTGTCCTGATATCTGCTATCGGTGGAAAGTCAGGAGGCCCCATACCATACAAAATATATAGATGCTTAGTAATGTCAGAGCTGATGGGTTTGGTCTATAGACATCATTATACAATGTATGCAGGCACTGAGTGCTGCTCAGTAGTAACATGACACATACGTAGAAAGCAAACTTAGTCACTGTATGTAAATAGAAGGGGTTTGTTATGCCCAGTTTACCGTTGTTAAGCCATTTTAGGTGGGGCACTAGAAGTTCCATTACACTACTTGTGTCATCTCCCACAATACAGAACCTATTGTTTTGCTAGATATTGCTATGTTGAACAAACAAGTGAGTGATATGTTAATCCATGCTCTGTATATAAAAAGGGTAATTGGAGATATTTGTTACAACAGTGATGGAATTTCTATATTTTCTTTAGTATGAGCAATAGAAATTCCTGAGATACAATGTCAATTAATTGTAGTCCCTCAGGCATATTGGTAGAATCCAGCATACCAAGTGTATTGGAATAACCTCTTTTTTAGGTATTTTATAAATAATTGCACTATGGTAGATATCACATAGTAAAAGGTTCTTACCCCCCCCCCCCATTGTGGTCATGTTACTAACTTTATATATGTATTCTTCCCTGATTCATTTCATAGTGAGATGTGCAGTGCTTGGTGTGGTGCTGTCTTTCTCTCATCCATCGTTCCAGTTTCTTTTCACACAAAGGGGATATCACTATATAGATATTTGCAAATACATAAGGTCATCTAGCACTATGTGGTAAAACAGATAAGACTAGGTTCACATCTGCCACGGGTTTCCAGTCTTCTGATCTGTCAGAGGACCAGAAGAACAGAAGGATAGAAACAAACCCCATTGAGTATAATGAGGCTCATTATCTAACTGAAATTACCGGACGGAAAAGTCAGACTTGTAGGACTTTTTCATCTGGCAATTTTAGACGGATCTGGATCTGAAGGACACTCAATGCAAATTTGAAGCCAACATAAAAGATATTGACTCCATCTTCATCAGTGTTTCTTTAAGTGTAGAAAGCAACTGTTTTCAATTCAAGACATCAAGTTACAAACAATTAGATCTCTCAAGGTAAAATCAGGATATATGGATGCCACACCAGGGCCACATGAGTCCTCTAGCCATTGAATAGATTATTGTGATTCAAGATGCTAGAGAGCTGGTTATTTTATAACAATGTTACTGTTCACTGTTTGCAGTTTCTAAGTGTTTTAAGAATATTCTGCACAACATTACATAAAGGAATATTGAAATTTCAGGGCAGTTTCCACATTTGCTGAACATCAAACACATGCCCAACTTCATCAGATCAAGTTCTCTTCCCTGAGGGAGATAAACCATGAAGGAAATGAGAAACGGCTGAGATCATTCTGTATCAGAAATACCATAACAGGATAGACACAACAAACTGTCCCTTAAGACATGGCCATTCTCAATATTACTATGACATGACACAAAACAGAAGCCTTTTGTATCATCAGGACACAAACTTTGTTGTTTTTTTTCCTGTTTTGCTATTTTATTTATATCAAAGTTGTGTCAGTAACATGTTGGAGAATACTTCTGATACTGTATTACCACTGTGCTGTAAACTAGCAGACAAAGTGGCCACAGCTTATACAAAGACTGTAGTAATGTTGCTGTAATGTCCCGGTACTGCTAGTCCAATTCGCTCTACTGCAGACCGAGATAGCATGGACATTTTCATATAAGGTAAATATTTTCCTCCCCCTTCATTCCTTCTATATATTTCTATTCTTCCAGAGCCAGCACACAGGGGGTCTATTAATGCGCCATCTTGTGGATGTTTTTGTGAACTGCACCTGCCTATACTTTGCCATTGTAATTTGAGTTGTTACTGTAAAGGGAGTGTCCATTATGATTAGCTGACCTCCAGGACCAATCAGGCTCCCTTGACTGGCCTGGAGGGAGAGTTGAGTGACCACCCCTCTAGAGGGGGTTGGGGACGTTTTTTGGCTGATTTCTTTTGTGTGGGGCTACAAGTCGAGGACATGAGACAGCTAGCAGACTGAGCACATGGAGCATGGATGATGGCTGCCCACTATCAGGGTACACCAAGCAGAGATGCCTTCTCCTCTGTCCTCAAGGCCCTTCTCAGAGAGTGTTTTCCTCTGAAGTTCTAATCTTACAAGCGCCGAAGTTGATGGACTTGTCTTATCTGTACATCTGGGACCTCACACGTATATCTCTATCCAAGTAAGTCCTTGGGACAAATCTATAGTAAGAAACCCATAGCTAGTCTGGCAGAAATTGAGGGTCTCCCACTGCCGAATTGTATCTCCTCTTCTATATACGTGTACCCAGTTTGTTGAGGACTAACCCCCTGGATACAGGCCATCTTTACAAGTATATACAAGTTAACTGCCAAGCAACTACTATCCAAAGCATTCTGCCCCATCCTCTGCTAATTGGACACTACCTACAAAGATCGCTGTATTGTATGTGTCCTCCATATGTACATTTGTATTACTTTGTCCTGCTAGTAAATAGAAAAGCAACGATTACCCCCGAAGCCTGGTTGTCTGTTGTCATTGTCAGATATCACGCAGGGGAGGGTAGTCGGGGACATCAAAAAGGAGAGTTTGTGCACATTTGGGACCCAGGATTAATCCCCTGAAAGCCGGCCACATCGGATATTACCTGTGATACCAGCCCTGGCCCTCCTGAGTGTTGCAAACCCTTTACCTTTTTGTGGCGTCACGAACAGGATTGTGCCTCTGTGCCTACCTAAAGACTGTATGTTATCTCTGTAGAAGTACTGCTCCCAGCATATCCTAAATCACCAGTACTCTCTACAAAGTGGTGGTGAAAGCATTGTATTTCTGTGCCTGCCTCAAAGACTGTATATTCCACCATTTTGGATTGACTAGCTACTTGAGCAATTCATCAGGAGTAAACTCCACCCACCAAACTTCCCCCAAGTGCCAAAACTGGGTGTTGCCATCTTTACTAAAGCACTGAATCCAAATCCATCTAAACTGTAACAGGACTCCAGCTCCCCTGCCCCCAATTTTTTTTTGCAAAGACTCCTTATCTCTTCAAGGATCAAAGTGATCTTCATCCTCCCTGCAGCTCCTACCAGAACCTCCACTGCCATTGTCTGCTGTTACCTGCCATTCCTGGGATACAGATAAGTGCATTTTATAAAGTGACTTTGTATTTGCTGAGATTTGCATTTCATAAAAGGAGACAGTATCCTAATCTTTGCAAAAATGTCTACATCGCCTCAAGATGCCCTGTCTGGCGCAGATAACACTACAACCTCATCCTCCAGTGCTCCTGCACCTCAGGACACAGCTACCATCTCTACTCCAGCTCTTGGTAGAACGACAGGCTTGCCTTTCTTTATAGGACCCTTCAGTCTTCCAAGTTACAGAGGGGATCCTCATACCCTTGCTGAGTTTCAGGAAAAGATATTGCATACTCTTGAACTTGTATCACTTTCTCCCAAGCAGCAGGTACAGCTTCTCTTAGGACAACTTGAAGGTCCAGCTGCTGAGGAAGTTCGTTCCTGGCCACCGACAGAAAAGACCACCGTTGACCAGATCCTCACTCGTCTGAGAAAAGAATTTGAAGTCCAATCACCAACTGAGGTTCGTCTTAAATTCTATGACAGACGTCAGAGACCAGGTGAGACCCTCAGAGACTATGCACTTGCCCTCCAGTCAGCATATAGGGCTCTGCGCCAAGTTGACAACATTGATCCTACTGCTGCAGAAAGCATCATTACAGACAGGTTCATAGAAGGTGTGGACTCACGGCTAATACAGAGTCAACTCCGCATGCTAGCAGCCCAAAATCCAGACATGTCTTTTCTAGATTTTAAGACTTTGGCCCTACGAATAGTGGGAACTGATTCACCTTGTGCTAATTATTACTCTGCCACATATTCCCCAGACCTGGCTGGTGGAATCTCCGCTGCATCTCCATTACCTCCTATTGCACCCATGCAGGCCACTCAGACTGTACACGCTCCTACTCCTGCCACTATGCCCTCTACCACCGATGTTCTTGCTCAGGTAGTGGAATCTCTTTGCCAAGCCCTAAAGGAATTAAAAGGCCAGTCTGCATCATGTGAGCCCTCTTTATCTAGAACAGTGCCTGCAGAGCCTCACTCTAGCCGCCCAAGTCCTGATAGGCTTCCTCCTGACCGGTCTTCACAACGTGAACGTCCTTATTGTACTTACTGTGAGCGTGTTGGGCATTACAAATACCAGTGCTTTAAGTTAAACGGGACACCACCGAGGCCAAGGGCCGCCCCTCGGGAGGTGAATCCAAAGGCCCAGGGGGACAATCGCCATGGACATCCAGATTCGTCTCCAAGTGCCCGTACATAACTATTTGGATTGAGGGTGTACCATTAGAAGCTTTAGTGGACACTGGGTCACAAGTAACAACTATTGGGCAACAAGCCTTTGAGAAATATTGGGACTCTGACATACTAAATTCTGGGGGTAAAGCGAAGTTACGTTTGATTGCAAGTAATGGTCAGCCTATATCCCAGCTAGGTTACTGGGAACCTACCATTCGTATTGGTGATCGTGAATTACCACGACAAGGTGTAATTGTTACAGAGTCTCAGGGAATGGCTACACCAGTGGTATTAGGCATGAATGTTATGCGTCATGTATTCACTGAATTGCTAGATGCTTTGCATGCTTCTCTCCCTACTGCTACTCTTTCTTACAGGCAAGCTGTACAACGTACCATCAAAGTGCTCTGTGCCCAGCAGAAGTTTGCTAACCGTAATGGTGAAATCTGTCGTGTCCGTATCCAGGATGCCCGACCCGTCACTCTGACTCCTAACAGTGAGACTCTCATCTGGTGCCGAGTTCGTCCAGGCATTAACAACGAAGATTACGAAGCTCTTCTTGATCCTATTCAGATTGAAGGACAGCCGCTGGTGAAAGCCGCCAGAAGCATCATCACCGTCTCCAACGGTAAAGTACCAGTACGGCTAGTCAACCTAAGTGATGCACCTATTGAATTACACAAGTTTAAGTCCGTTGCTCAACTGTATCAGCTCGATTCAGAAGACATCCTAGATGATGAAGCACTTGCTTATCAAAAGTCAATTCATGTCCCTGCCGGAGGTACTCACAAACCTACTACCTTCTGGTGGAATGAACTCAACATTGGGGATGCGAATACCCCTAGGGAACACATCAATGGTGTCATCAAAGTTGCGAAACGGCACAGCCAAGCTTTCAGCAAGCATCCACTTGATTTTGGGAAAACCTCTTTGATCCAGCATAAAATCAACACAGGTGATCATCCTCCTATCAAGGAAAGATACCGTCCAATCCCTCCTGCTAACTACCAGCAAGTAAAGAAGCTGATAAAGGAGATGAAAGACACCAAAGTCATCCAAGAAAGTCAAAGTCCTTGGGCAGCACCTATCGTTTTGGTAAGAAAGAAGGATGGTAACATCAGATTCTGTGTTGACTACAGAAGATTGAACGACATCACACATAAAGATGCCTATCCTCTTCCACGGATTGAAGAATCCCTCACTGCTCTTGGTTCAGCTGCATACTTCTCAAATCTCGACCTAACCAGTGGCTACTGGCAGGTCCCCATGGCTCCTGAGGATAGAGAAAAGACAGCTTTTACCACCCCGATGGGACTTTATGAGTTTAATAGCATGCCTTTTGGGTTGTGCAACGCCCCAGCAACATTCCAGCGACTCATGGAGAGATGTCTTGGCCACCTCAATTTCCAGAGTGTTTTGCTGTATCTTGACGATGTTGTTGTGTATTCTCGCACTTATGAAGACCATCTGAACAACCTAGCAGAAGTGTTCCAGGATCTTATTGAACACGACCTGAAGATAAAACCTTCAAAATGCCACCTGCTAAAACCAAAGGTCAATTACTTAGGCCATGTAGTCAGTGCTGAAGGTATCCAGCCTGATCCTGACAAGATCTCTGCTGTCAAAGACTGGGAAACTCCAAGGACAGTAAAGGAAGTCAGAAGTTTTCTAGGATTCGCTGGGCTACTACCGACGCTTTATACCTCACTTTGCACAGGTAGCGGAACCACTGACAGAATTGCTACGTGGTTGTCCTAAAGAAAACTCAAACAGAAGACTCCTAATTGATTGGTCTGAAAGACAAGAAACTGCATTCCAGACTTTGAAAGCCTTATTGACTTCTCCTCCAATTCTGGCTTATCCTGACTACAGCCATCCTTTCCGTCTCTATACAGATGCCAGCTATCAAGGCCTAGGAGCTGTACTGTCACAAGTCCAGGACAACAAAGAGAGAGTCATCGCTTATGCCAGCCGAAGCTTGAGAGGTGCTGAGAAGAACGATCACAATTACAGTTCGTTCAAGTTAGAGCTACTTGCTGTTGTGTGGGCCATCACAGAGAAATTCAAAGACTACCTTGCGGCTACACCATTTCCGGTTTACACAGACAACAATCCTTTAGCTCACCTAAACACAGCACGGCTAGGTGCTCTCGAACAGAGATGGGCTTCCAGATTGGCGAACTATTATTTCAACCTCAAATACCGCAGTGGTAAGACCAACGTAAACGCTGATGCGTTATCCCTAGAGATGAGCGAACACTAAAATGTTCGAGGTTCGAAATTCGATTCGAACAGCCGCTCAATGTTCGTGTGTTCGAACGGGTTTCGAACCCCATTATAGTCTATGGGGAACAGATACTCGTTAAGGGGGAAACCCAAATCCGTGTCTGGAGGGTCACCAAGTCCACTATGACACCCCAGGAAATGATGCCAACACCTCTGGAATGACACTGGGACAGCAGGGGAAGCATGTCTGGGGGCATCTAACACACCAAAGACCCTCTATTACCCCAACATCACAGCCTAACAACTACACACTTTACACACTCAATACCACCTCTCTGACAGTAGGAAAACACCTTGAAACATGTGTATTTGGCACTTGCAGTGAGGAGAGCTTGTCACCAGCAGTGAATTTGGCCCTTGTAGTAAGTTGAGGTTGGCACCAACATTTGTTTTGAAAATCAGGGTGGATTGAGCCTCTAACCAGCAGAGTTTGGGCAAATTCATGGTGGAGGGAGCCTCTAAAAACCCCAGTTTGGACCAATTCATGGTGGAGGGAGACTCTAAAAACCCCAGTTTGGACCAATTCATGGTGGAGGGAGACTCTAAAAACCCCAGTTTGGACCAATTCATGGTGGAGGGAGCCTCTAAAAACCCCAGTTTGGACCAATTCATGGTGGAGGGAGCCTCTAACCAGCCCAGTTTGGACCAATTAATGGTGGAGGGAGCCTCTAAACAGCCAAGTTTTGGGAAATTCATGGTGGAGGGAGCCTCTAACCAGCCCAGTTTGGACCAATTCATGGTGGAGGGAGCCTCTAAACAGCCCAGTTTGGGCAAATTCATGGTGGAGGGAGCCTCTAACCAGCCCAGTTTGGACCAATTAATGGTGGAGGGAGCCTCTAACCAGCCCAGTTTGGACCAATTAATGGTGGAGGGAGCCTCTAACCAGCCCAGTTTGGACCAATTAATGGTGGAGGGAGCCTCTAACCAGCCCAGTTTGGACCAATTAATGGTGGAGGGAGCCTCTAACCAGCCCAGTTTGGACCAATTAATGGTGGAGGGAGCCTCTAAACAGCCAAGTTTTGGGAAATTCATGGTGGAGGGAGCCTCTAACCAGCCCAGTTTGGACCAATTCATGGTGGAGGGAGCCTCTAAACAGCCCAGTTTGGGCAAATTCATGGTGGAGGGAGCCTCTAAAAAACCCAGTTTGGACCAATTCATGGTGGAGGGAGCCTCTAATTAGCCCAGTTTGGACCAATTAATTGTGGAGGGAGCCTCTAACCAGCCCAGTTTGGACCAATTAATGGTGGAGGGAGCCTCTAACCACCCCAGTTTGGACCAATTCATGGTGGAAGGAGCCTCTAACCAGCCCAGTTTGGACCAATTCATGGTGGAGGGAGCCTCTAAACAGCCAAGTTTTGGGAAATTCATGGTGGAGGGAGCCTCTAACCAGCCCAGTTTGGACCAATTCATGGTGGAGGGAGCCTCTAAACAGCCCAGTTTGGGCAAATTCATGGTGGAGGGAGCCTCTAACCAGCCCAGTTTGGACCAATTAATGGTGGAGGGAGCCTCTAAACAGCCAAGTTTTGGGAAATTCATGGTGGAGGGAGCCTCTAACCAGCCCAGTTTGGACCAATTAATGGTGGAGGGAGCCTCTAACCAGCCCAGTTTGGACCAATTAATGGTGGAGGGAGCCTCTAACCAGCCCAGTTTGGACCAATTAATGGTGGAGGGAGCCTCTAAACAGCCAAGTTTTGGGAAATTCATGGTGGAGGGAGCCTCTAACCAGCCCAGTTTGGACCAATTCATGGTGGAGGGAGCCTCTAAACAGCCCAGTTTGGGCAAATTCATGGTGGAGGGAGCCTCTAAAAAACCCAGTTTGGACCAATTCATGGTGGAGGGAGCCTCTAATTAGCCCAGTTTGGACCAATTAATTGTGGAGGGAGCCTCTAACCAGCCCAGTTTGGACCAATTAATGGTGGAGGGAGCCTCTAAAAAACCCAGTTTGGACCAATTCATGGTGGAGGGAGCCTCTAATTAGCCCAGTTTGGACCAATTAATTGTGGAGGGAGCCTCTAACCAGCCCAGTTTGGACCAATTAATGGTGGAGGGAGCCTCTAACCACCCCAGTTTGGACCAATTCATGGTGGAGGGAGCCTCTAACCACCCCAGTTTGGACCAATTCATGGTGGAGGGAGCCTCTAAACAGCCCAGTTTGGGCAAATTCATGGTGGAGGGAGCCTCTAACCAGCCCAGTTTGGACCAATTAATGGTGGAGGGAGCCTCTAAACAGCCCAGTTTGGGCAAATTCATGGTGGAGGGAGCCTCTAACCAGCCCAGTTTGGACCAATTAATGGTGGAGGGAGCCTCTAAACAGCCAAGTTTTGGGAAATTCATGGTGGAGGGAGCCTCTAACCAGCCCAGTTTGGACCAATTAATGGTGGAGGGAGCCTCTAACCACCCCAGTTTGGGCAAATTCATGGTGGAGGGAGCCTCTAACCAGCCCAGTTTGGACCAATTAATGGTGGAGGGAGCCTCTAAACAGCCCAGTTTGGGCAAATTCATGGTGGAGGGAGCCTCTAAACAGCCAAGTTTTGGGAAATTCATGGTGGAGGGAGCCTCTAACCAGCCCAGTTTGGACCAATTCATGGTGGAGGGAGCCTCTAAACAGCCCAGTTTGGGCAAATTCATGGTGGAGGGAGCCTCTAAAAAACCCAGTTTGGACCAATTCATGGTGGAGGGAGCCTCTAATTAGCCCAGTTTGGACCAATTAATTGTGGAGGGAGCCTCTAACCAGCCCAGTTTGGACCAATTAATGGTGGAGGGAGCCTCTAACCACCCCAGTTTGGGCAAATTCATGGTGGAGGGAGCCTCTAACCAGCCCAGTTTGGACCAATTAATGGTGGAGGGAGCCTCTAACCAGCCCAGTTTGGACCAATTAATGGTGGAGGGAGCCTCTAACCACCCCAGTTTGGACCAATTCATGGTGGAGGGAGCCTCTAACCAGCCCAGTTTGGACCAATTCATGGTGGAGGGAGCCTCTAAACAGCCCAGTTTGGGCAAATTCATGGTGGAGGGAGCCTCTAAAAAACCCAGTTTGGACCAATTCATGGTGGAGGGAGCCTCTAATTAGCCCAGTTTGGACCAATTAATTGTGGAGGGAGCCTCTAACCAGCCCAGTTTGGACCAATTAATGGTGGAGGGAGCCTCTAAAAAACCCAGTTTGGACCAATTCATGGTGGAGGGAGCCTCTAATTAGCCCAGTTTGGACCAATTAATTGTGGAGGGAGCCTCTAACCAGCCCAGTTTGGACCAATTAATGGTGGAGGGAGCCTCTAACCACCCCAGTTTGGACCAATTCATGGTGGAGGGAGCCTCTAACCACCCCAGTTTGGACCAATTCATGGTGGAGGGAGCCTCTAAACAGCCCAGTTTGGGCAAATTCATGGTGGAGGGAGCCTCTAACCAGCCCAGTTTGGACCAATTAATGGTGGAGGGAGCCTCTAAACAGCCCAGTTTGGGCAAATTCATGGTGGAGGGAGCCTCTAACCAGCCCAGTTTGGACCAATTAATGGTGGAGGGAGCCTCTAAACAGCCAAGTTTTGGGAAATTCATGGTGGAGGGAGCCTCTAACCAGCCCAGTTTGGACCAATTAATGGTGGAGGGAGCCTCTAACCACCCCAGTTTGGGCAAATTCATGGTGGAGGGAGCCTCTAACCAGCCCAGTTTGGACCAATTAATGGTGGAGGGAGCCTCTAAACAGCCCAGTTTGGGCAAATTCATGGTGGAGGGAGCCTCTAAACAGCCAAGTTTTGGGAAATTCATGGTGGAGGGAGCCTCTAACCAGCCCAGTTTGGACCAATTCATGGTGGAGGGAGCCTCTAAACAGCCCAGTTTGGGCAAATTCATGGTGGAGGGAGCCTCTAAAAAACCCAGTTTGGACCAATTCATGGTGGAGGGAGCCTCTAAACAGCCCAGTTTGGGCAAATTCATGGTGGAGGGAGCCTCTAACCAGCAGAGTTGGGGGAAATCAGGGTGGAGGGAGCCTAGTATTAGCAGAATTGTGCAACGCTTATGGTGGATGAGTATGAGGATGCGGAGGAATTGGAGAGGTTGAGTACAGACATGGAGTTTCATGTTGGGGTGCTTTACACAGGTGGGCACAAAAATGACGGCTCTACCCAGTGGTGGTTCATTTTTATCAAAGTGAGCCGGTCGGCACTCTCAGCTGACAGACGGGTGCGCTTGTCAGTGATGATGCCACCGGCTGCACTGAACACCCTCTCAGATAGGACGCTGGCGGCAGGACAGGACAGCACCTCCAAGGCATATAGGGCAAGTTCAAGCCACAGGTCCAACTTCGACACCCAATACGTGTAGGGCGCAGAGGGGTCGGAGAGGACAGGGCTGTGGTCGGAAAGGTATTCCCGCAACATGCGCCTATACTTCTCACGCCTGGTGACACTAGGACCCTCCGTGGCGGCACTTTGGCGAGGGGGTGCCATCAAGGTGTCCCAGACCTTAGACAGTGTGCCCCTCGTTTGTGTGGACCGGTGAGAACTTGGTTGCCTACTGGAGGAACTGCCCTCCCTGCCGCCAACGTCACATGCTGGAAACATCTCCATCATATTCTGCACCAATTGCCTGTGGCAAGCATTGATGCGATTGGCCCTCCCCTCTACCGGAATAAAAGACGAGATGTTGTTTTTATACCGGGGGTCAAGGATAGCAAAGATCCAGTACTGGTTGTCCTCCATGATTTTGACAATACGCTTGTCGGTTGTAAAGCACCCCAACATGAACTCAGCCATGTCTGCCACAGTGTTAGTTGGCATGACTCCTCTGGCCCCACCGGAAAGTTCAATCTCCATTTCCTCCTCATCCTCCATGTCTACCCATCCGCGCTGCAACAATGGGACGATTCGAAGTTGCCCGGAAGCCTCCTGTATCACCATCACATCATCGGACAACTCTTCTTCCTCCTCCTCCTCCTCCTCCTCCTCCATTAAACGCAGTGAAGCGGACAGATGTGTGGACCTACTCTCCAGCTGTGACGGATCGGATGCTATCCCTAACTCCTCTGTGTGATCTGAGTTATCCCTGATGTCAATCAGGGATTCTCTCAGAACACACAAGAGCGGGATTGTAAGGCTCACCATCGCATCCTCAGAGCTCACCCTCCTTGTGGACTCCTCAAAGACCCGTAGGATGTCACAAAGGTCTCTCATCCATGGCCACTCATGGATGTGAAACTGAGGCAGCTGACTTTGTGGCACCCTAGGGTTTTGTAGCTGGTATTCCATCAAAGGTCTCTGCTGCTCAACCACTCTATTCAACATCTGAAACGTTGAGTTCCAGCGTGTGGGGACGTCGCACAAAAGCCGGTGTTGTGGCACATGCAGGCGTTGCTGGAGAGATTTTAAGCTAGCAGCGGCTACTGTCGACTTGCGAAAGTGGGCGCACATGCGCCGCACTTTCACCAGTAGCTCTGGAACATTGGGGTAGCTCTTTAGGAAACGTTGCACCACTAGGTTGAAGACGTGGGCCAGGCATGGAACATGTTGGAGTCCGGCAAGCTCCAGAGCTGCTACCAGGTTCCGGCCGTTATCACAAACGACCATGCCTGGGCCCAGGTGCAGCGGCTCAAACCATATTGCCGTCTCATCGAGGAGGGCATCCCTCACCTCGGAGGCAGTGTGCTGTCTGTCCCCCAAGCTGATCAGCTTCAGCACAGCCTGCTGACGTCTACCAACGCCAGTGCTGCAACGTTTCCAACTCGTAGCTGGGGTCAATCTAACAGCGGAGGAGGAGGCGGTGGCGGAGGAGGAGGCGGTGGCGGAGGAGGAGGCGGTAGAGGAGGAGGAGGAGGAGGGGGGTGTTCTTCTCGTGTCCCTGCCAGGAATGTTAGGCGGGGAGACGAGGTACACCGGGCCAGTTTGGGAAGCAGTCCCAGCCTCAACTACATTCACCCAGTGTGCCGTCAGTGAAATGTAGCGTCCCTGTCCGCATGCACTTGTCCACGCGTCGGTGGTCAAGTGGACCTTTGTGCAAAGCGCGGAACTAAGGGCCCGCCTGATGTTGAGTGACACGTGCTGGTGCAAGGCGGGGACGGCACACCGGGAGAAGTAGTGACGGCTAGGGACGGCATAGCGAGGTGCCGCAGTTGCCATCAGGTCCAGGAAGGCGGGAGTTTCAACAAGCCGGAACGCCAACATCTCCTGGGCCAGCAGTTTAGCGATGTTGGCGTTCAAGGCTTGCGCGTGTGGGTGGTTAGCAGTGTATTTCTGCCGCCGCTCCAATGTCTGAGAGATGGTGGGTTGTTGTAAAGAAACGCCTGATGGTGCCTTTGATGGTGCAGGAGAAGGAGATAAGACAGGACCAGGGGAGGATGAGGTAGAAGTCAACAAAGTGGCGGAGGCAGATGAAGTGGTGTCCTGGCTCGTCCTCTGGAGTGCATCGCCAGCACAGTCAGCAGTGGCAGTGGCAGAGGCAGAGGCAGAGGCAGTGGCAGTGGCGTGAACGGCAGTCGGCCTTTGTCCTGCCGTTGCTGCCTGCCACTGATTCCAGTGCTTGGATTCCAAATGACGGCGCATTGAAGTGGTGGACAGGTTGCTCTTCTCAGAGCCCCTAATCAATTTCGAGAGGCAAATTGTGCAGACAACACTATATCTGTCCTCGGCGCATTCCTTGAAAAAACTCCACACCTTCGAGAAACGTGCCCTCGAGGTGGGAGTTTTTCGGGGCTGGGTACGAACTGGAACATCTTGGGAGATTCCGGGTGTGGCCTGGCTTCGCCTAAGCTGCTGACCTCTGCCTCTGCCTCTAGCTACCCTTTTTGGTGCTGCACCTGCCTCAACATCCACACTACTTTCCCCGCTTGACATCCCCCCTGTCCAGGTCGGGTCAGTGTCCTCATCATCCACCACTTCCTCTTCCAACTCCTGTCTCATCTCCTCCTCCCGCACAATGCGCCGGTCAACTGGATGCCCTGACGGCAACTGCGTCACATCATCGTCGATGAGGGTGGGTTGCTGGTCATCCACCACCAAATCGAACGGAGATGGAGGAGACTCTAGTGTTTGAGCATCTGGATACAGATGCTCCTCTGTTAGGTTCGTGGAATCGTGACGTGGAGAGGCAGGTTGAGGGACAATGAAAGGAGCGGAGAACAGCTCTGGGGAGCAGGGACAGTTTGGGTTATTGTTCTGTAAAGCTTCGGAATTTTGGGAGGAAGGAAGACAAGACTGTTGGGTAATAGGAGGAGAGGAGGCAGAGTCTGACTGGCTGCTGGACAATGTGCTGTAAGCGTTCTCTGACAGCCATTGCAAGACCTGTTCCTGGTTCTCGGGCCTACTAAGGTTTGTACCCTGCAGTTTAGTTAATGTGGCAAGCAACCCTGGCACTGTGGAGTGGCGCAATGCTTGCTGCCCCACAGGAGTAGGCACGGGACGCCCTGTGGCTTCACTGCTACCTTGCTCCCCAGAACCATTCCCCCGACCTCGCCCACGGCCTCGTCCACGTCCCTTTCCGGGAGCCTTGCGCATTTTGAATTCCTAGTTAGAAATTGGCACTGTATACCAGTAGTAAAAATTGTGGGTGCACGTAACCCCAATATATTCTTTGAATTCCCAGTCAGACACTGGCACTATATGGCAGTAGCAAGAAATGAGGGTATTTGTATTCCCAATATACTCTTTGAATTCCCAGTCAGACAATGGCACTGTATACCAGTAGTAAAAATTGTGGGTGCACGTAACCCCAATATATTCTTTGAATTCCCAGTCAGAAACTGGCACTATATGGCAGTAGCAAGAAATGAGGGTATTTGTATTCCCAATATACTCTTTGAATTCCCAGTCAGACAATGGCACTGTATACCAGTAGTAAAAATTGTGGGTGCACGTAACCCCAATATATTCTTTGAATTCCCAGTCAGACACTGGCACTATATGGCAGTAGCAAGAAATGAGGGTATTTGTATTCCCAATATACTCTTTGAATTCCCAGTCAGACAATGGCACTGTATACCAGTAGTAAAAATTGTGGGTGCACGTAACCCCAATATATTCTTTGAATTACCAGTCAGAAACTGGCACTATATGGCAGTAGCAAGAAATGAGGGTATTTATAACCCCAATATATTCTTTGAATTCCCAGTCAGACAATGGCACTGTATACCAGTAGTAAAAATTGTGGGTGCACGTAACCCCAATATATTCTTTGAATTCCCAGTCAGAAACTGGCACTATATGGCAGTAGCAAGAAATGAGGGTATTTATAACCCCAATATATTCTTTGAATTCCCAGTCAGACAATGGCACTGTATACCAGTAGTAAAAATTGTGGGTGCACGTAACCCCAATATATTCTTTGAATTCCCAGTCAGAAACTGGCACTATATGGCAGTAGCAAGAAATGAGGGTATTTGTATTCCCAATATACTCTTTGAATTCCCAGTCAGACAATGGCACTGTATACCAGTAGTAAAAATTGTGGGTGCACGTAACCCCAATATATTCTTTGAATTCCCAGTCAGAAACTGGCACTATATGGCAGTAGCAAGAAATGAGGGTATTTGTATTCCCAATATACTCTTTGAATTCCCAGTCAGACAATGGCACTGTATACCAGTAGTAAAAATTGTGGGTGCACGTAACCCCAATATATTCTTTGAATTCCCAGTCAGAAACTGGCACTATATGGCAGTAGCAAGAAATGAGGGTATTTGTATTCCCAATATACTCTTTGAATTCCCAGTCAGACAATGGCACTGTATACCAGTAGTAAAAATTGTGGGTGCACGTAACCCCAATATATTCTTTGAATTCCCAGTCAGACACTGGCACTATATGGCAGTAGCAAGAAATGAGGGTATTTGTATTCCCAATATACTCTTTGAATTCCCAGTCAGACAATGGCACTGTATACCAGTAGTAAAAATTGTGGGTGCACGTAACCCCAATATATTCTTTGAATTACCAGTCAGAAACTGGCACTATATGGCAGTAGCAAGAAATGAGGGTATTTATAACCCCAATATATTCTTTGAATTCCCAGTCAGACAATGGCACTGTATACCAGTAGTAAAAATTGTGGGTGCACGTAACCCCAATATATTCTTTGAATTCCCAGTCAGAAACTGGCACTATATGGCAGTAGCAAGAAATGAGGGTATTTGTATTCCCAATATACTCTTTGAATTCCCAGTCAGACAATGGCACTGTATACCAGTAGTAAAAATTGTGGGTGCACGTAACCCCAATATATTCTTTGAATTCCCAGTCAGACACTGGCACTATATGGCAGTAGCAAGAAATGAGGGTATTTGTATTCCCAATATACTCTTTGAATTCCCAGTCAGACAATGGCACTGTATACCAGTAGTAAAAATTGTGGGTGCACGTAACCCCAATATATTCTTTGAATTACCAGTCAGAAACTGGCACTATATGGCAGTAGCAAGAAATGAGGGTATTTATAACCCCAATATATTCTTTGAATTCCCAGTCAGACAATGGCACTGTATACCAGTAGTAAAAATTGTGGGTGCACGTAACCCCAATATATTCTTTGAATTCCCAGTCAGAAACTGGCACTATATGGCAGTAGCAAGAAATGAGGGTATTTGTATTCCCAATATACTCTTTGAATTCCCAGTCAGACAATGGCACTGTATACCAGTAGTAAAAATTGTGGGTGCACGTAACCCCAATATATTCTTTGAATTCCCAGTCAGACACTGGCACTATATGGCAGTAGCAAGAAATGAGGGTATTTGTATTCCCAATATATTCTTTGAATTCCCAGTCAGACAATGGCACTGTATACCAGTAGTAAAAATTGTGGGTGCACGTAACCCCAATATATTCTTTGAATTACCAGTCAGAAACTGGCACTATATGGCAGTAGCAAGAAATGAGGGTATTTGTATTCCCAATATATTCTTTGAATTCCCAGTCAGACAATGGCACTGTATACCAGTAGTAAAAATTGTGGGTGTATATAGCCCCAATTCTATTGCTAGGGGACTTGCAGGGTATTTCTGGGGTGAAGGTGGGGGGGCACACCGTTGGAACGGGTATCGGGGTATATATCGGGTATACGGGAATACACTGACAGTGTATTCCATTCAGGATCCTGGGAAAGCTGGGTTGCGGCGATTGAGCCCGTCAGTGCCACGTTACACTGACAAGCTTCTCCCTGGAATTTAGCTCTTACAAGAGCTGTTGGTTGTCTTCTCCTTCCTATCCTAGCCTGTCCCTGCCTACCCAGAATCTAAGCCCTAGCTAGCTGGACGGAAACCTCCGTCCTCGGTGAATTGCAAGCTCAGAATGACGCGAAGCTGGGCGTCGCTGTTCTTTTAAATTAGAGGTCACATGTTTTCGGCAGCCAATGGGTTTTGCCTACTTTTTTCAACGTCACCGGTGTCGTAGTTCCTGTCCCACCTACCCAGCGCTGTTATTGGAGCAAAAAAGGCGCCAGGGAAGGTGGGAGGGGAATCGAGTAATGGCGCACTTTACCACGCGGTGTTCGATTCGATTCGAACATGCCGAACAGCCTAATATCCGATCGAACATGAGTTCGATAGAACACTGTTCGCTCATCTCTAGTTATCCCATTTGCCTATAGGTGAGGAACCTCCTGAAGAAGACATGTGGGAAGATGTTGAGATGCCTCCCTTCTATCAGAAGTTTGCTACGCAGGACGTCATTGCTGCTACACAGCCTGAAGAAGGTCCTCAAGAGAAATCTGACCCACTTCAAGAACTATCTAGATGGCAAACCCTCCAGAAAGAATCTTGTGTCATAGGTGAAATCTATGATTACCTAATCACTGGAAGAATACCTGTCAGACTCAGAAGACGGTATACGGATACTGAGCTCAAACGCCTATGGAGGCAGCGCAAAAGACTTTTCATCCAGAAAGGCTTGATTCTGCGCAACACCTTAGATCCTGTTTCCGGTGAGAGGTTGCACCAAATTCTCATTCCTAGGCGGGATGCCAAGATCATTCTTGATGCCTACCACGATCAATCTGGACACTTTGGAGTGCAGAAAACTGAAGCCACCATACGCCAACGCTTCTATTGGATTGGAATGCGTGCTGACATTGAGAGTTGGTGTAGTGAATGTCCAGCCTGCAACCTTACAAAGACTGGTAAGAAGGATGCTAGAGCACCACTACATCCCATCCATACTCAGAGACCAAACAAACTAGTTGCTCTTGACCATGTGAAGTTAGCCCCAACTCGTTCAGGCTACTCATATTCCCTTACCATGGTGGACCACTACTCCAAGTGGGTTGTCGTTGTGCCAGTTAAAGACCTCACCGCACGTACCACAGCCATCACATTCTACCGCGAATATGTGAGACACTACGGGTGTCCTGAAGCAGTCCTAACTGACAGAGGACCTGCATTCGAGTCACAGCTTTTCCAAGAACTATGCCAGTTCCATGAATGCAAAAAGCTGAGAACAACTGCCTACCATCCCCAAGGGAATGGACTTTGTGAGAAGGTTAACCAGATCTTCATCAACATGCTGAGAACAGCATCTGTCACCAAACAAGCAGAATGGCCTCAACTACTTGATGAATTAGTGGAGATCTACAATAACACTACCCACTGTTCTACAGGCTATTCACCATACTTCTTAATGTTTGGAAGACAAGGTCAACTTCCAAAAGACCGTGCTTTAGGAATTCAGATACCAGATGTGATCAACCCTCTGCCAAAGACTGATTGGGTTCTAGAACATCAGCGCCGAATGCAAGAAGCGCAAGAGATAGTCGACTGTCGCATGAAGGAAGCTCACAGACGACAAGAAGAGAACTACAACCAAAGAGCTAATGCTACACCTTTACACATTGGTGACAAAGTATGGTTAAAGAAGTACCACAGAACTGGAAAACTTGATTCCCTTTGGGAAACAGAGCCATACACCATTACAGCAATTCCCTATCCAGAGTCCGATGTTTATGAAGTAAAGAAACCAGGCATGGCTCCACAAACAGTGCATCGGAACCGTATCAAATTGTGCACCAGAGAGGACTCACTGAGGATGTCAGCACCACCACAAGCTACAACTGTCTACCAACCAGTTCCTGTGATGGCAACTCCTCCAAGACAGCCTTCTATAGATGAATCGATCTTCAGATCTCAATTTCTTATCCCTGGCTGTTACCAGTTTGTCCCTGTTCCGGTTCCTATCCCGACTCATGTTCCGGTTCCAATTGTTGCCCCGGAACCAACACAAGAGGGAATGCCGGACTCCAGTGTTGCTGCTCCAATTGCTGCTCCTGAACCAACACAAGATGAAATTCCGGACTCCAGTGTTGCTGCTCCTGAATCAACACCAGATGAAATTCCGGACTCCAGTGTTGCTGCTCCAATTGCTGCTCCTGAACCAGCACAAGATGGAGTTCCAGTTTCCAGTGTTCCTACGCAAGTAGAAGACCAAGTGCTGAGGCGATCAGAGCGAAGTACCAAGGGAACTCCCCCAGCTCGCTATAGAGACTGAGCAACCATATCCTTTCATGTATATATACTTTGCCTCTTTCTTATACCTATGTTCTTATTAATTAGTTAGTTAGCAACCGTTTAAGCCTCCGTACCTGGGTAATCCCAAGCATTTTGTTATGTTCTTGTTTTGCATTACATATTTCTCTACAGCCTATGGACTACTGAGGACTGTATTTTGCCACATAGTGCCTACCCTGAGCCTTTCCATGGACAATGCCCTATTGCTGAAAGAGACTCTACCCACCTATTGGCATTATGTTTCCACTGTTTATTATGTTTTGGTTTTGCATATAATCATGAGGTATCGTTCTTGTACATAAGTCATGTCACATTGTTGTTTGCCATTATTCTGTCTATTGTTTCTCAGGTATCCAGCCCTACTCCCTGTGCGCATCCCATCTCTCTAGGTTCCTCCGCGCTAGTTAGTCGCCGAGGACGGCTCTTTTCTTAGTGGGGGTGTATGTAATGTCCCGGTACTGCTAGTCCAATTCGCTCTACTGCAGACCGAGATAGCATGGACATTTTCATATAAGGTAAATATTTTCCTCCCCCTTCATTCCTTCTATATATTTCTATTCTTCCAGAGCCAGCACACAGGGGGTCTATTAATGCGCCATCTTGTGGATGTTTTTGTGAACTGCACCTGCCTATACTTTGCCATTGTAATTTGAGTTGTTACTGTAAAGGGAGTGTCCATTATGATTAGCTGACCTCCAGGACCAATCAGGCTCCCTTGACTGGCCTGGAGGGAGAGTTGAGTGACCACCCCTCTAGAGGGGGTTGGGGACGTTTTTGGCTGATTTCTTTTGTGTGGGGCTACAAGTCGAGGACATGAGACAGCTAGCAGACTGAGCACATGGAGCATGGATGATGGCTGCCCACTATCAGGGTACACCAAGCAGAGATGCCTTCTCCTCTGTCCTCAAGGCCCTTCTCAGAGAGTGTTTTCCTCTGAAGCTCTAATCTTACAAGCGCCAAAGTTGATGGACTTGTCTTATCCGTACATCTGGGACCTCACACGTATATCTCTATCCAAGTAAGTCCTTGGGACAAATCTATAGTAAGAAACCCATAGCTAGTCTGGCAGAAATTGAGGGTCTCCCACTGCCGAATTGTATCTCCTCTTCTATATACGTGTACCCAGTTTGTTAAGGACTAACCCCCTGGATACAGGCCATCTTTACAAGTATATACAAGTTAACTGCCAAGCAACTACTATCCAAAGCATTCTGCCCCATCCTCTGCTAATTGGACACTACCTACAAAGATCGCTGTATTGTATGTGAAGAAGTCCTCCATATGTACATTTGTATTACTTTGTCCTGCTAGTAAAAAGAAAAGCAACGATTACCCCCGAAGCCTGGTTGTCTGTTGTCATTGTAAGATATCACGCAGGGGAGGGTAGTCGGGGACATCAAAAAGGAGAGTTTGTGCACATTTGGGACCCAGGATTAATCCCCTGAAAGCCGGCCACATCGGATATTACCTGTGATACCAGCCCTGGCCCTCCTGAGTGTTGCATTGCCATATTATTAAAGGGAGTCTATCATGATCAAAATTGCTTCTAAACCACTTACATGCTTAAGGAGGGGCCTTTAGTGCAATAGTCAATACAAATGGTATGTTCAATGTACTGTTATCAGCCCCTACAACAGCATATTAGTGTTGCCGAAGCATTTTTTATTACTTTAAGATAAGATAATCATTTAATAGTCCCACCATGAAGAAATTCAGTGTGTTACAGCAGCCTGGATAATACAGTAATATATTTCTAGAAAGAACACATACAAGCTCATATCAGATTGAAGATACTAGGGGTCATGGCAACTAAGAAGAAAAAGAAAGACTTCAGGATCATTTAGTTCTTTGTGCGGAGTGATCTTCGCTTAGCCTGATGTTGATACAACCTGACCGCGGTTGGGAGAAAGGATCTCTGATAGCTCCTTCTCACACTTGAGGTGAAGCAGTCAGTCACTGGTCACTGCCTAGTGTTATTACTGTCTCATACATGGGATGGGAGTTGTTTTCCAGTATGGAGCTCACCACGGACAGTATTTTTCTGTCACCTACCACCTGTACTGGCTCCAGGCGGCTCCCCAGGACAGAACTGGCCCTTCTAACCAGCCTGTCAAGTCTATTTCTAACCCTGATTGTTATGCTACTCCCCCAGCAGGCCACTCCAAAGAATATGGATAATCCTACCACAGAGTTGAAAAAAGCCCTAAGAAGTGCCCTTTTAACCTAGTTTTCCAGCACCAACATATTCCACAGCACTTTACAGACATTGTCCCATATAGGCCTCACAATCTACATTCCCTTTGAATTTGTCTTTGGAATGTGGGAGTAAACCCACACAAACACAGGGAGAACATACAAACTCCTTACAGATGTTGTCCTTGGTCAGATTCAACCTTAGAGCTCCACGGCTAACAAGTGAGCCACCATGCTGCCCAGTTATGATGCCAGTAGACTCCCTTCTGAAAAGGATGCACATAAAACATGATGGTTCGTTCATTCTTTCCCATTATACAAATATTTTAAGGTAAGAATTTCAAATAAAATATTAGAATCTATCACAGCGCAATAATGACAGTATATATACTGGTCAGGTAGCATGACTTGTCCAATGTTCATGGATAATGGGGACTTTCTGGATGTTTTCTTCAGTATCATATGATATACTATTGGAGTATTATATCAGGCTCTGTGTATTTTAATTTTTCAATAATCAACGCTGGAAAATAGATAAAAAAATGTCACACACAGAGTGAAAAATAGGAGGGGGAAATAGTTAAAAAATAATCCATAAAGGGTTTAATGGAAGGAAGCATTACTTTAATTCACTCAATAGGTAACTGATACTGTTCAGGGCGAGTTCACACCTGCACCCGGTCTCCACTTTGCGGGTTTCCGTCTTCTGCCCGAGAAACTGGACAGGAGATGGAAACTCTGCAGTCAGTTTTCAAACCCATTCACTTAAATAGGTTTTCAAAGTGACCGCCCATGAGCACCTTGTGCCTCTCTGCGGCGAAACTGTTTTTTTTTAACCAGACAAAAAGTCGGGCATGCAGGACTTTGTGTCCGATTTTTAAAAAACTGTTTCACCACAGAGAGGCACAAGGTGCTCATGGGTGGTCACTTTGCAAACTCATTCAAGTGAATGGGTTTGAAAACTGACTGCCAGGTTTCCGTCTCCTGTCCAGTTTCTCGGGCAGAAGACGGAAACCCGCAAAGGGGAGACCGGGCGCAGCTGTGAATCCGCCCTCATGCATATCCCACCACATCTTGGGAGCATCAGACCTGTAGAAATTGAACAATGAAAGTCCAGTCAAGTTTATTACATTGAACACTGACGTTTAAACATTGCAGGGCCTGGAAGGTCCGCGTCTCATAGTGAAAAACAAGGCCTGGTACTTGTTTTGATGGTTTTTGCAATGATATGGAGCGATTTTGCCATGTAACAAGACAATGAAGCCAGCTGTTGCCAGTTTTGACTGTAAAATCCATGTGCCGGAGTGAGAATGTCTTCATGTGCCAACCATCATACCCTTGAGGTGGCAAAACTGTGTGCTAATCTACCACCACATTGTCACAATATGAAGTTTAAGACTGTCTGACATAATGCTCATGTGAATACCATACAATCTGACAATGCAAAACCACATTTACTGCTCCTTTGGAATTGAAGAGTCACTGAACGGTAATGAAATGACTCATCTTATTAAACCCATCAATCACTACCCAAATTATTCTCTCCCCTCAATCTCCAGATGACGGGACATAAACTCTATTGCAAGGTGTGTCCAAGGATTGCTTGAGTATTAATACTTTCAATGGACATCTGCTAAGAATAACTGCTTTATTATCTTTTGAAGAACTTACAGATTTTTCAGTGGAAAGCTATCCACAAATAATGATCTCGCTCAGAACTTTCCTGCACATTTTCCCAAGCAAGGCCTCGTGTAGCATTATGGATTCTTTTACAAATGATGTATTTTTTAGCTTTCTGGTTTTGGAAATACATTGCATTGTTTGGATTTCTTTATACTAATTAGTGCGTTAAAATACCAGTTTAACGATTGCGTTTAGTTGACTCCAAAGTCGGAATTTTTGTAGCATCATAAACATTATTCTCGCGAAGTCATTAAGTTTATTACAGATTTGTGCAATGGCTAGATAAAATTGCTTTGAAACATAAAACCGTTTGGTGATCTTTATGATATTTACATTTTCCATTCCTTTGTCAACAGGGCTTGTTCATATTATCGGGGTATATCATCAAGAATACGGCATAAAAGCTAATTCATAATAAATGTCAAGCACACAGACCCCTACTATAACTCAAGGAGTAATGGGAAAGGAATTCATCAGCTTCTCATCTAACTAATGCAAATACTGCAATGTATCGTTTACCCAGCTGAAAAAGACATCCAACCAGTTTGCAACCTGTATGAAGAATACACATTATTCATTTTACTAGAACATCTGTTAGCTAATTTATCAAGTGTGAACTCAGATGTGGAACTTTATAGTGCTTTTTTGACACCTTTCCTATTTATACAAGAGGTCTGGGGGCTTCTCTATTTCCCTTAGTTCATACAGAACTTTCCTGCTCCTTCATGGTGTTTTTAGTCTTTCAAGTGACATCGATTTTAAGACATAACAAGTAATTAAATACCTGAATATATGTGTGTTTAAGACCTTGTAAACTCTACTTATGTTTATATCCTGCAGGGTTTTAGGTGTCATTTTTATAAGAAAATGGTTTTCTAAATTATTTTCGAAACCCAAACATTAAAATATGGAGTTTACTGTCAGATTTGCAATTCCATGATACCGTATGTTATTGTGTTACTTTGAAACCTGTCATGCCGAGTCCGGCCGTGAGCACCGGTGAGCGTTTTGAGCTCTCCACGGCGAAACCGTTTTTTTTTAAACTGGACACAGAGTATTGCATGTCCAACTCTGTGTCCAGTTAAAAAAAAAAAAAAACGTTTTGCTGCGGGGAGCATAAAACGCTCACCGGTGCTCACGGACGGCCACTTTTCAAACCCATTCAAATGAATGGGTTTGAAAGATGGCGGCAGGTTTCCATCTCCTGCCCTGTTTTGTGCAGGAAACGGAAACCTGCAGAACAGAGTCCCGGGCGCAGATGTGAACAAGCCCTTACTGTCCGTTTGTGTCCGTTATGATAGATGTCCGTTTTGTTTTTTTAAACGGACACCTTCTGTGCGGACACCAACGATAGTGTGAACCCTATCTTAGTTGTATTATTTTGGGTAATGTCTGTTGCTTTGATTGTTCTTTATTCAAATTCTTAAGAGAGGAGTAACATTGGAAAATCATTTCTTTTGAATTTTTTTCCATGCTATGGTTCACTCTTTGGGAAAAAGTTTTTAGATTTTTTAAACACAGGGAGACTTAAAGGGATTCTACCACTAAAACATATTTTTTTTCTAGTTAACACGTCGGAATAGCCTTTAGAAAGGCTATTCGTCTCCTACCTTTGGAAGTGCTCTCCGCCGCGCCGTTCGTTCAAAATACCGGTTTTTACCGGTATGCTAATTAGCTCTCTCGCAGCGATGGGGGCGTCCCTCATCGCAGGAGCAGCGATGGGGGCGTCCCCATTGCAGCTTGAAAACCGACAGCAGCGCCGCCTCTCTGGTCTTCTGTATCCTCCCCTTGCTTCTTCAGCGTCCTGTCGGGCGCCTGCGCAGTACGCTTTGTTCGGTGACGATTGCCGAACGTACTGCGCATGCGCGAAATTGCAGTGCCCGCACTATGGCTGGGACCGCAATTTCGTGTATGTGTATGTTTCACTTTTTTTTCTTTTTTTACTTTATATGTGCTCTAGGGAAAGAGAAGGGGTGATTTGAATTTCAATTTTTTTTTATTATTTTTATATTTTAACTTTTTTTTTTACTACTGTAACTATTAGACCCCCTAAGGGGCTTGAACCCCAGGGGATCTGGTCACTGATGCAATGCATTACAATGTCAAATACGTGATGTGTTGACTTTAGTGAGGTAGTTATGCTCTACAGAGGAATTTGCACGTTTAGCCCTATGATGCTCGGGTAATCCACAGGTCAGGCTTGTGCAGGTGTATATCACTTTAGCCTTTCTAACCTTTGGCAAAACATAAATGGTTATTTGTCATTTTGAATAAGAAGGTCTCACTGGGCATTCTTCCTATATCTGTTTGATTTGTGCTTTTTACTATCACATAATGAATCTTGTCTAATCATTAACTGAGTGTTTGCTTAATATTATTACGGAAAAGAAGGAAATTCCTGATCCTAGAAGAAAGATTTACTCTAGTCACACACACACATTTCTTAGACTTAATTCAGTGTAAATATGTACACATGTATATATTTTTCTGTTGGCTTTTTTCAAGGCACACAAAAAGAATTCTCAATTTTTTTTTGATCAGTGACTAGTTTTTTTCCATAATAGGTCATCCTTGAAGCTTTAGAGACTTGCTTCAATTGGCCCCACATTGGTCATGTGAAAGTATATTGGAAAATTGCGTAAGTTTTCATGAAACGAGTACATACATTTGTCACATCATACATTGATCTGAAACTGGAAAACCCCTTTAATTCCCATGGAAATTGTAAGGATGATTCTTTCTGTATCTGTTGCTCATGGTTTTCTAGATCTCTGCTTGCTATCATGAACAAAAACATGAACAGTCTATAATTTTAAGGGTAGGTTAATTGTAGCAATGAGAGATAGAATATCAAAAATAAAATCCAGAAAATCACATTGTATAATTTCTATAAATGTATTTGCATTTTGCAGAGAGAAATAAGTATTTGATCCCTCTGGCAAACAAGACTTAATACTTGGTGGCAAAACCCTTGTTGGCGCGCACAGCAGTCAGACGTTTTTTGTAATTGATGGTGACGTTTGCACACATGTTAGGAGGAACTTCGTTCCATTCCTATTTTCAGATCATCTCTAAATCATTAAGATTTTGAGGCTGTTGCTTGACAACTCGTAGCTTCAGCTCCCTCCATAAGTTTTCTATGGGATTAAGGTCTGGACACCGGCCCGGCCACTCCATGACCTTAATGTGCTTCTTTTTGAGCCACTCCTTTGTTGCCTCGGCTGTATGTTTTGGGTCATTGTCCACCTGGAAGACACAGTCACGACCCATTTTTAATGTCCTGGCAGAGGGAAGGAGGTTGTCACTCAGGATTTTACAGTACATGGCTCCATTCATTTTACCATTGATGTGGTGAAGTAGTCCTGTGCTCTTAGCAGAGAAACGCCCCCAAACCATAATGTTTCCACCTCCTCCAATTTTTGTCTCATCTGACCAATCTGGATGATTCTGAGAGTAATTGGGAGTAGATACTGTTGTCATAAGAAACAAAAATTGAGCTCTTTGGCATTAACCCAACTCGCCGTGTCTGAAGGAAGAGAAATGCTGCTTATGACCCAAAGAACACCGTCACCATTGTCAAACATGGAGGTGGAAACATTATGTTAAAATCCTGAGGAGGAGGCAGTTGATTGGCCTTTTGGCTACCATGGCAGCCGTTTGAATCACCACAATGTCTCCAAGAGACTGATGGGGTGAAAAAAGACCTCTTAACCACACAGATGCCATTATCACTATTGATCATGGCATTAGAGGGTTAATCTTCCAGAGTCAGGGTATTTTCTGATTCCTGCAGTTATTCCCAGGTTGTATAATACATATGGAACCCGGAAGTGATGCAGTAGGCACAGTTCCTGTACCTGTTAGAGCTCTGTGCCATATGTATGCTATATACTCAGCATGACTTAAGGCTAAGGCACGGGAAGGGGTTAATTGCTTAATTATATTTTGACTTTGCAGTTACTCAGACAGTCATCATACAACCAAATTATGTGAGAAACTTCATACCCAATAGTATGATAAAGCTCAAAGTTTCTGTTTATGAATGCGAGCTTTTATGTCATGGAGAAGACCAGGAAGGAGATTAAGGCAATTTAAAGGGATTCTACCACTAAAACACTTTTTTTTCTAGTTACCACGTCAGAATAGCCTTTAAAAAGGCTATTCGTCTCTTACCTGTGGAAGTGCTCTCCGCCGCGCCGTTCGTTCAAAATACCGGTTTGTACCGGTATGCTAATGAGTTCTCTCGCAGCGATGGGGGCGTCCCCATCGCAGGAGCAGCGATGGGGGCGTCCCCATTGCAGCTCGAAAACTCACCGCAGCGCCGCCTCTCTGGTCTTCGGTGTCCTCCCCTTGCCTCTTCAGCGTACTGTCGGACGCCTGCGCAGTACGCTCTGTTCGACGAAGATTGCCGAACGTACTGCGGACACCGCACTTTCGCGCATGTGCAGTACGTTCGGCAATCTTCGCCGAACAGAGAGCATACTGCGCAGGCGTCCGACAGTACGCTGAAGAGGCAAGGGGAGGACACCGAAGACCAGAGAGGCGGCGCTGCGGTGAGTTTTCGAGCTGCAATGGGGACGCCCCCATCGCTGCTCCTGCGATGGGGACGCCCCCATCGCTGCGAGAGAACTCATTAGCATACCGGTACAAACCGGTATTTTGAACGAACGGCGCGGCGGAGAGCACTTCCACAGGTAAGAGACGAATAGCCTTTTTAAAGGCTATTCCGATGTGGTAACTAGAAAAAAAAGTGTTTTAGTGGTAGAATCTAGAGATGAGCGAACAGTGTTCTATCGAACTCATGTTCGATCGGATATTAGGCTGTTCGGCATGTTCAAATCGAATCGAACACCGCGTGGTAAAGTGCGCCATTACTCGATTCCCCTCCCACCTTCCCTGGCGCCTTTTTTGCTCCAATAACAGCGCTGGGTAGGTGGGACAGGAACTACGACACCGGTGACGTTGAAAAAAGTAGGCAAAACCCATTGGCTGCCGAAAACATGTGACCTCTAATTTAAAAGAACAGCGACGCCCAGCTTCGCGTCATTCTGAGCTTGCAATTCACCGAGGACGGAGGTTTCCGTCCAGCTAGCTAGGGGTTAGATTCTGGGTAGGCAGGGACAGGCTAGGATAGGAAGGAGAAGACAACCAACAGCTCTTGTAAGAGCTAAATTCCAGGGAGAAGCTTGTCAGTGTAACGTGGCACTGACGGGCTCAATCGCCGCAACCCAGCTTTCCCAGGATCCTGAATGGAATACACTGTCAGTGTATTCCCGTATACCCGATATATACCCCGATACCCGTTCCAACGGTGTGCCCCCCCACCTTCACCCCAGAAATACCCTGCAAGTCCCCTAGCAATAGAATTGGGGCTATATACACCCACAATTTTTACTACTGGTATACAGTGCCATTGTCTGACTGGGAATTCAAAGAATATATTGGGAATACAAATACCCTCATTTCTTGCTACTGCCATATAGTGCCAGTTTCTGACTGGTAATTCAAAGAATATATTGGGGTTACGTGCACCCACAATTTTTACTACTGGTATACAGTGCCATTGTCTGACTGGGAATTCAAAGAATATATTGGGAATACAAATACCCTCATTTCTTGCTACTGCCATATAGTGCCAGTGTCTGACTGGGAATTCAAAGAATATATTGGGGTTACGTGCACCCACAATTTTTACTACTGGTATACAGTGCCATTGTCTGACTGGGAATTCAAAGAGTATATTGGGAATACAAATACCCTCATTTCTTGCTACTGCCATATAGTGCCAGTTTCTGACTGGGAATTCAAAGAATATATTGGGGTTACGTGCACCCACAATTTTTACTACTGGTATACAGTGCCATTGTCTGACTGGGAATTCAAAGAATATATTGGGGTTATAAATACCCTCATTTCTTGCTACTGCCATATAGTGCCAGTTTCTGACTGGTAATTCAAAGAATATATTGGGGTTACGTGCACCCACAATTTTTACTACTGGTATACAGTGCCATTGTCTGACTGGGAATTCAAAGAGTATATTGGGAATACAAATACCCTCATTTCTTGCTACTGCCATATAGTGCCAGTGTCTGACTGGGAATTCAAAGAATATATTGGGGTTACGTGCACCCACAATTTTTACTACTGGTATACAGTGCCATTGTCTGACTGGGAATTCAAAGAGTATATTGGGAATACAAATACCCTCATTTCTTGCTACTGCCATATAGTGCCAGTTTCTGACTGGGAATTCAAAGAATATATTGGGGTTACGTGCACCCACAATTTTTACTACTGGTATACAGTGCCATTGTCTGACTGGGAATTCAAAGAGTATATTGGGAATACAAATACCCTCATTTCTTGCTACTGCCATATAGTGCCAGTTTCTGACTGGGAATTCAAAGAATATATTGGGGTTACGTGCACCCACAATTTTTACTACTGGTATACAGTGCCATTGTCTGACTGGGAATTCAAAGAATATATTGGGGTTATAAATACCCTCATTTCTTGCTACTGCCATATAGTGCCAGTTTCTGACTGGGAATTCAAAGAATATATTGGGGTTACGTGCACCCACAATTTTTACTACTGGTATACAGTGCCATTGTCTGACTGGGAATTCAAAGAATATATTGGGGTTATAAATACCCTCATTTCTTGCTACTGCCATATAGTGCCAGTTTCTGACTGGTAATTCAAAGAATATATTGGGGTTACGTGCACCCACAATTTTTACTACTGGTATACAGTGCCATTGTCTGACTGGGAATTCAAAGAATATATTGGGAATACAAATACCCTCATTTCTTGCTACTGCCATATAGTGCCAGTGTCTGACTGGGAATTCAAAGAATATATTGGGGTTACGTGCACCCACAATTTTTACTACTGGTATACAGTGCCATTGTCTGACTGGGAATTCAAAGAGTATATTGGGAATACAAATACCCTCATTTCTTGCTACTGCCATATAGTGCCAGTTTCTGACTGGGAATTCAAAGAATATATTGGGGTTACGTGCACCCACAATTTTTACTACTGGTATACAGTGCCATTGTCTGACTGGGAATTCAAAGAATATATTGGGGTTATAAATACCCTCATTTCTTGCTACTGCCATATAGTGCCAGTTTCTGACTGGTAATTCAAAGAATATATTGGGGTTACGTGCACCCACAATTTTTACTACTGGTATACAGTGCCATTGTCTGACTGGGAATTCAAAGAGTATATTGGGAATACAAATACCCTCATTTCTTGCTACTGCCATATAGTGCCAGTTTCTGACTGGGAATTCAAAGAATATATTGGGGTTACGTGCACCCACAATTTTTACTACTGGTATACAGTGCCAATTTCTAACTAGGAATTCAAAATGCGCAAGGCTCCCGGAAAGGGACGTGGACGAGGCCGTGGGCGAGGTCGGGGGAATGGTTCTGGGGAGCAAGGTAGCAGTGAAGCCACAGGGCGTCCCGTGCCTACTCCTGTGGGGCAGCAAGCATTGCGCCACTCCACAGTGCCAGGGTTGCTTGCCACATTAACTAAACTGCAGGGTACAAACCTTAGTAGGCCCGAGAACCAGGAACAGGTCTTGCAATGGCTGTCAGAGAACGCTTACAGCACATTGTCCAGCAGCCAGTCAGACTCTGCCTCCTCTCCTCCTATTACCCAACAGTCTTGTCTTCCTTCCTCCCAAAATTCCGAAGCTTTACAGAACAATAACCCAAACTGTCCCTGCTCCCCAGAGCTGTTCTCCGCTCCTTTCATTGTCCCTCAACCTGCCTCTCCACGTCACGATTCCACGAACCTAACAGAGGAGCATCTGTATCCAGATGCTCAAACACTAGAGTCTCCTCCATCTCCGTTCGATTTGGTGGTGGATGACCAGCAACCCACCCTCATCGACGATGATGTGACGCAGTTGCCGTCAGGGCATCCAGTTGACCGGCGCATTGTGCGGGAGGAGGAGATGAGACAGGAGTTGGAAGAGGAAGTGGTGGATGATGAGGACACTGACCCGACCTGGACAGGGGGGATGTCAAGCGGGGAAAGTAGTGTGGATGTTGAGGCAGGTGCAGCACCAAAAAGGGTAGCTAGAGGCAGAGGCAGAGGTCAGCAGCTTAGGCGAAGCCAGGCCACACCCGGAATCTCCCAAGATGTTCCAGTTCGTACCCAGCCCCGAAAAACTCCCACCTCGAGGGCACGTTTCTCGAAGGTGTGGAGTTTTTTCAAGGAATGCGCCGAGGACAGATATAGTGTTGTCTGCACAATTTGCCTCTCGAAATTGATTAGGGGCTCTGAGAAGAGCAACCTGTCCACCACTTCAATGCGCCGTCATTTGGAATCCAAGCACTGGAATCAGTGGCAGGCAGCAACGGCAGGACAAAGGCCGACTGCCGTTCACGCCACTGCCACTGCCTCTGCCTCTGCCTCTGCCACTGCCACTGCTGACTGTGCTGGCGATGCACTCCAGAGGACGAGCCAGGACACCACTTCATCTGCCTCCGCCACTTTGTTGACTTCTACCTCATCCTCCCCTGGTCCTGTCTTATCTCCTTCTCCTGCACCATCAAAGGCACCATCAGGCGTTTCTTTACAACAACCCACCATCTCTCAGACATTGGAGCGGCGGCAGAAATACACTGCTAACCACCCACACGCGCAAGCCTTGAACGCCAACATCGCTAAACTGCTGGCCCAGGAGATGTTGGCGTTCCGGCTTGTTGAAACTCCCGCCTTCCTGGACCTGATGGCAACTGCGGCACCTCGCTATGCCGTCCCTAGCCGTCACTACTTCTCCCGGTGTGCCGTCCCCGCCTTGCACCAGCACGTGTCACTCAACATCAGGCGGGCCCTTAGTTCCGCGCTTTGCACAAAGGTCCACTTGACCACCGACGCGTGGACAAGTGCATGCGGACAGGGACGCTACATTTCACTGACGGCACACTGGGTGAATGTAGTTGAGGCTGGGACTGCTTCCCAAACTGGCCCGGTGTACCTCGTCTCCCCGCCTAACATTCCTGGCAGGGACACGAGAAGAACACCCCCCTCCTCCTCCTCCTCTACCGCCTCCTCCTCCGCCACCGCCTCCTCCTCCGCCACCGCCTCCTCCTCCGCTGTTAGATTGACCCCAGCTACGAGTTGGAAACGTTGCAGCACTGGCGTTGGTAGACGTCAGCAGGCTGTGCTGAAGCTGATCAGCTTGGGGGACAGACAGCACACTGCCTCCGAGGTGAGGGATGCCCTCCTCGATGAGACGGCAATATGGTTTGAGCCGCTGCACCTGGGCCCAGGCATGGTCGTTTGTGATAACGGCCGGAACCTGGTAGCAGCTCTGGAGCTTGCCGGACTCCAACATGTTCCATGCCTGGCCCACGTCTTCAACCTAGTGGTGCAACGTTTCCTAAAGAGCTACCCCAATGTTCCAGAGCTACTGGTGAAAGTGCGGCGCATGTGCGCCCACTTTCGCAAGTCGACAGTAGCCGCTGCTAGCTTAAAATCTCTCCAGCAACGCCTGCATGTGCCACAACACCGGCTTTTGTGCGACGTCCCCACACGCTGGAACTCAACGTTTCAGATGTTGAATAGAGTGGTTGAGCAGCAGAGACCTTTGATGGAATACCAGCTACAAAACCCTAGGGTGCCACAAAGTCAGCTGCCTCAGTTTCACATCCATGAGTGGCCATGGATGAGAGACCTTTGTGACATCCTACGGGTCTTTGAGGAGTCCACAAGGAGGGTGAGCTCTGAGGATGCGATGGTGAGCCTTACAATCCCGCTCTTGTGTGTTCTGAGAGAATCCCTGATTGACATCAGGGATAACTCAGATCACACAGAGGAGTTAGGGATAGCATCCGATCCGTCACAGCTGGAGAGTAGGTCCACACATCTGTCCGCTTCACTGCGTTTAATGGAGGAGGAGGAGGAGGAGGAGGAGGAAGAAGAGTTGTCCGATGATGTGATGGTGATACAGGAGGCTTCCGGGCAACTTCGAATCGTCCCATTGTTGCAGCGCGGATGGGTAGACATGGAGGATGAGGAGGAAATGGAGATTGAACTTTCCGGTGGGGCCAGAGGAGTCATGCCAACTAACACTGTGGCAGACATGGCTGAGTTCATGTTGGGGTGCTTTACAACCGACAAGCGTATTGTCAAAATCATGGAGGACAACCAGTACTGGATCTTTGCTATCCTTGACCCCCGGTATAAAAACAACATCTCGTCTTTTATTCCGGTAGAGGGGAGGGCCAATCGCATCAATGCTTGCCACAGGCAATTGGTGCAGAATATGATGGAGATGTTTCCAGCATGTGACGTTGGCGGCAGGGAGGGCAGTTCCTCCAGTAGGCAACCAAGTTCTCACCGGTCCACACAAACGAGGGGCACACTGTCTAAGGTCTGGGACACCTTGATGGCACCCCCTCGCCAAAGTGCCGCCACGGAGGGTCCTAGTGTCACCAGGCGTGAGAAGTATAGGCGCATGTTGCGGGAATACCTTTCCGACCACAGCCCTGTCCTCTCCGACCCCTCTGCGCCCTACACGTATTGGGTGTCGAAGTTGGACCTGTGGCTTGAACTTGCCCTATATGCCTTGGAGGTGCTGTCCTGTCCTGCCGCCAGCGTCCTATCTGAGAGGGTGTTCAGTGCAGCCGGTGGCATCATCACTGACAAGCGCACCCGTCTGTCAGCTGAGAGTGCCGACCGGCTCACTTTGATAAAAATGAACCACCACTGGGTAGAGCCGTCATTTTTGTGCCCACCTGTGTAAAGCACCCCAACATGAAACTCCATGTCTGTACTCAACCTCTCCAATTCCTCCGCATCCTCATACTCATCCACCATAAGCGTTGCACAATTCTGCTAATACTAGGCTCCCTCCACCCTGATTTCCCCCAACTCTGCTGGTTAGAGGCTCCCTCCACCATGAATTTGCCCAAACTGGGCTGTTTAGAGGCTCCCTCCACCATGAATTGGTCCAAACTGGGGTGGTTAGAGGCTCCCTCCACCATGAATTGGTCCAAACTGGGGTGGTTAGAGGCTCCCTCCACCATTAATTGGTCCAAACTGGGCTGGTTAGAGGCTCCCTCCACAATTAATTGGTCCAAACTGGGCTAATTAGAGGCTCCCTCCACCATGAATTGGTCCAAACTGGGTTTTTTAGAGGCTCCCTCCACCATTAATTGGTCCAAACTGGGCTGGTTAGAGGCTCCCTCCACAATTAATTGGTCCAAACTGGGCTAATTAGAGGCTCCCTCCACCATGAATTGGTCCAAACTGGGTTTTTTAGAGGCTCCCTCCACCATGAATTTGCCCAAACTGGGCTGTTTAGAGGCTCCCTCCACCATGAATTGGTCCAAACTGGGCTGGTTAGAGGCTCCCTCCACCATGAATTTCCCAAAACTTGGCTGTTTAGAGGCTCCCTCCACCATTAATTGGTCCAAACTGGGCTGGTTAGAGGCTCCCTCCACAATTAATTGGTCCAAACTGGGCTAATTAGAGGCTCCCTCCACCATGAATTTGCCCAAACTGGGCTGTTTAGAGGCTCCCTCCACCATGAATTTGCCCAAACTGGGCTGTTTAGAGGCTCCCTCCACCATTAATTGGTCCAAACTGGGCTGGTTAGAGGCTCCCTCCACCATGAATTTGCCCAAACTGGGGTGGTTAGAGGCTCCCTCCACCATTAATTGGTCCAAACTGGGCTGGTTAGAGGCTCCCTCCACCATGAATTTCCCAAAACTTGGCTGTTTAGAGGCTCCCTCCACCATTAATTGGTCCAAACTGGGCTGGTTAGAGGCTCCCTCCACCATGAATTTGCCCAAACTGGGCTGTTTAGAGGCTCCCTCCACCATTAATTGGTCCAAACTGGGCTGTTTAGAGGCTCCCTCCACCATGAATTGGTCCAAACTGGGGTGGTTAGAGGCTCCCTCCACCATGAATTGGTCCAAACTGGGGTGGTTAGAGGCTCCCTCCACCATTAATTGGTCCAAACTGGGCTGGTTAGAGGCTCCCTCCACAATTAATTGGTCCAAACTGGGCTAATTAGAGGCTCCCTCCACCATGAATTGGTCCAAACTGGGTTTTTTAGAGGCTCCCTCCACCATTAATTGGTCCAAACTGGGCTGGTTAGAGGCTCCCTCCACAATTAATTGGTCCAAACTGGGCTAATTAGAGGCTCCCTCCACCATGAATTGGTCCAAACTGGGTTTTTTAGAGGCTCCCTCCACCATGAATTTGCCCAAACTGGGCTGTTTAGAGGCTCCCTCCACCATGAATTGGTCCAAACTGGGCTGGTTAGAGGCTCCCTCCACCATGAATTTCCCAAAACTTGGCTGTTTAGAGGCTCCCTCCACCATTA
Organism: Leptodactylus fuscus; assembly: GCF_031893055.1. NCBI lineage: Eukaryota > Metazoa > Chordata > Amphibia > Anura > Leptodactylidae > Leptodactylus > Leptodactylus fuscus. The sequence goes on along the minus strand of NC_134268.1, from coordinate 75,192,344 downwards.
ATTGGTCCAAACTGGGCTGGTTAGAGGCTCCCTCCACCATTAATTGGTCCAAACTGGGCTGGTTAGAGGCTCCCTCCACCATTAATTGGTCCAAACTGGGCTGGTTAGAGGCTCCCTCCACCATGAATTTCCCAAAACTTGGCTGTTTAGAGGCTCCCTCCACCATTAATTGGTCCAAACTGGGCTGGTTAGAGGCTCCCTCCACCATGAATTTGCCCAAACTGGGCTGTTTAGAGGCTCCCTCCACCATGAATTTGCCCAAACTGGGCTGTTTAGAGGCTCCCTCCACCATGAATTGGTCCAAACTGGGCTGGTTAGAGGCTCCCTCCACCATGAATTTCCCAAAACTTGGCTGTTTAGAGGCTCCCTCCACCATTAATTGGTCCAAACTGGGCTGGTTAGAGGCTCCCTCCACCATGAATTTGCCCAAACTGGGGTGGTTAGAGGCTCCCTCCACCATTAATTGGTCCAAACTGGGCTGGTTAGAGGCTCCCTCCACAATTAATTGGTCCAAACTGGGCTAATTAGAGGCTCCCTCCACCATGAATTGGTCCAAACTGGGTTTTTTAGAGGCTCCCTCCACCATGAATTTCCCAAAACTTGGCTGTTTAGAGGCTCCCTCCACCATGAATTGGTCCAAACTGGGCTGGTTAGAGGCTCCCTCCACCATGAATTTCCCAAAACTTGGCTGTTTAGAGGCTCCCTCCACCATTAATTGGTCCAAACTGGGCTGGTTAGAGGCTCCCTCCACCATGAATTTGCCCAAACTGGGCTGTTTAGAGGCTCCCTCCACCATGAATTGGTCCAAACTGGGCTGGTTAGAGGCTCCCTCCACCATGAATTTCCCAAAACTTGGCTGTTTAGAGGCTCCCTCCACCATTAATTGGTCCAAACTGGGCTGGTTAGAGGCTCCCTCCACCATGAATTGGTCCAAACTGGGGTGGTTAGAGGCTCCCTCCACCATTAATTGGTCCAAACTGGGCTGGTTAGAGGCTCCCTCCACCATTAATTGGTCCAAACTGGGCTGGTTAGAGGCTCCCTCCACCATTAATTGGTCCAAACTGGGCTGTTTAGAGGCTCCCTCCACCATTAATTGGTCCAAACTGGGCTGGTTAGAGGCTCCCTCCACCATTAATTGGTCCAAACTGGGCTGGTTAGAGGCTCCCTCCACCATGAATTTGCCCAAACTGGGCTGTTTAGAGGCTCCCTCCACCATGAATTTGCCCAAACTGGGCTGTTTAGAGGCTCCCTCCACCATGAATTGGTCCAAACTGGGCTGGTTAGAGGCTCCCTCCACCATGAATTTCCCAAAACTTGGCTGTTTAGAGGCTCCCTCCACCATTAATTGGTCCAAACTGGGCTGGTTAGAGGCTCCCTCCACCATGAATTTGCCCAAACTGGGGTGGTTAGAGGCTCCCTCCACCATTAATTGGTCCAAACTGGGCTGGTTAGAGGCTCCCTCCACAATTAATTGGTCCAAACTGGGCTAATTAGAGGCTCCCTCCACCATGAATTGGTCCAAACTGGGTTTTTTAGAGGCTCCCTCCACCATGAATTTCCCAAAACTTGGCTGTTTAGAGGCTCCCTCCACCATGAATTGGTCCAAACTGGGCTGGTTAGAGGCTCCCTCCACCATGAATTTCCCAAAACTTGGCTGTTTAGAGGCTCCCTCCACCATTAATTGGTCCAAACTGGGCTGGTTAGAGGCTCCCTCCACCATGAATTTGCCCAAACTGGGCTGTTTAGAGGCTCCCTCCACCATGAATTGGTCCAAACTGGGCTGGTTAGAGGCTCCCTCCACCATTAATTGGTCCAAACTGGGCTGGTTAGAGGCTCCCTCCACAATTAATTGGTCCAAACTGGGCTAATTAGAGGCTCCCTCCACCATGAATTGGTCCAAACTGGGTTTTTTAGAGGCTCCCTCCACCATGAATTTGCCCAAACTGGGCTGTTTAGAGGCTCCCTCCACCATGAATTGGTCCAAACTGGGCTGGTTAGAGGCTCCCTCCACCATGAATTTCCCAAAACTTGGCTGTTTAGAGGCTCCCTCCACCATTAATTGGTCCAAACTGGGCTGGTTAGAGGCTCCCTCCACCATTAATTGGTCCAAACTGGGCTGGTTAGAGGCTCCCTCCACCATGAATTTGCCCAAACTGGGCTGGTTAGAGGCTCCCTCCACCATGAATTTCCCAAAACTTGGCTGTTTAGAGGCTCCCTCCACCATTAATTGGTCCAAACTGGGCTGGTTAGAGGCTCCCTCCACCATGAATTTGCCCAAACTGGGGTGGTTAGAGGCTCCCTCCACCATTAATTGGTCCAAACTGGGCTGGTTAGAGGCTCCCTCCACAATTAATTGGTCCAAACTGGGCTAATTAGAGGCTCCCTCCACCATGAATTGGTCCAAACTGGGTTTTTTAGAGGCTCCCTCCACCATGAATTTGCCCAAACTGGGCTGTTTAGAGGCTCCCTCCACCATGAATTGGTCCAAACTGGGCTGGTTAGAGGCTCCCTCCACCATGAATTTCCCAAAACTTGGCTGTTTAGAGGCTCCCTCCACCATTAATTGGTCCAAACTGGGCTGGTTAGAGGCTCCCTCCACCATTAATTGGTCCAAACTGGGCTGGTTAGAGGCTCCCTCCACCATTAATTGGTCCAAACTGGGCTGGTTAGAGGCTCCCTCCACCATTAATTGGTCCAAACTGGGCTGTTTAGAGGCTCCCTCCACCATTAATTGGTCCAAACTGGGCTGGTTAGAGGCTCCCTCCACCATGAATTTGCCCAAACTGGGCTGTTTAGAGGCTCCCTCCACCATGAATTGGTCCAAACTGGGCTGGTTAGAGGCTCCCTCCACCATGAATTTCCCAAAACTTGGCTGTTTAGAGGCTCCCTCCACCATTAATTGGTCCAAACTGAGCTGGTTAGAGGCTCCCTCCACCATGAATTTGCCCAAACTGGGCTGGTTAGAGGCTCCCTCCACCATGAATTGGTCCAAACTGGGTTTTTTAGAGGCTCCCTCCACCATGAATTTGCCCAAACTGGGCTGGTTAGAGGCTCCCTCCACCATGAATTGGTCCAAACTGGGGTTTTTAGAGGCTCCCTCCACCATGAATTTGCCCAAACTCTGCTGGTTAGAGGCTCAATCCACCCTGATTTTCAAAACAAATGTTGGTGCCAACCTCAACTTACTACAAGGGCCAAATTCACTGCTGGTGACAAGCTCTCCTCACTGCAAGTGCCAAATACACATGTTTCAAGGTGTTTTCCTACTGTCAGAGAGGTGGTATTGAGTGTGTAAAGTGTGTAGTTGTTAGGCTGTGATGTTGGGGTAATAGAGGGTCTTTGGTGTGTTAGATGCCCCCAGACATGCTTCCCCTGCTGTCCCAGTGTCATTCCAGAGGTGTTGGCATCATTTCCTGGGGTGTCATAGTGGACTTGGTGACCCTCCAGACACGGATTTGGGTTTCCCCCTTAACGAGTATCTGTTCCCCATAGACTATAATGGGGTTCGAAACCCGTTCGAACACACGAACATTGAGCGGCTGTTCGAATCGAATTTCGAACCTCGAACATTTTAGTGTTCGCTCATCTCTAGTAGAATCCCTTTAAAGGTATTTTGGTAAATTTGAAAGAAAGAGATTATGAGAGAACTTGACATTACTTATGTTTGTACTTTTGATCCTAGGTCATTTCGATCATAGAGTGATATCCAAAAGCTTAGTTATCTCAGGAAAAAGACAAATGTAAAATGACACCTTTAAGATGAAATTTACTTATAGTAGAGCGACCACTACCGCAGCTCTGGAGTTACAGGTAAAATAATTGTAATACCAAAACAATACTGTTCAGTAAATGTTATGTTATTAGCGTCATTGTGTAGAGCGGATAGTTACATGTCAGGAGAAAAGTCTTGCCTTCATGGTGTCATCCACTGCCATCCAAATCTTTCTATATTGCTTAAGTACAGCACATACACATTGAAGAGGGTTTCACATGAACATAACCAGATTTGTAGACAATTAAAAGTTAAACATTTTTGTAAATATAAATATTTAGCAGAGTTTTAAAGATTTTCTCTAACCATCTTAGTGGTGACAGTCTTTAGTCTTAAAAGGTTGCCAATGGATACCACCATGAATGCAGGAATTTTCTGTTGACTGGCACTTGTTAAAAATACAGCCATTATTTCCTTATTTTGACCAAGTTATGAAGTAGTGACACAAAATGAGTATATAACTAGGTCACAATAGTAACATTATGGCTGGGTTTCTGACATGTGCCTGACTGTAGTTTCTGCATTCATGGTCATGTACATTGGCAATCAATCAAGACAAAAGACTGCAACCATTTATGTTAGGTTTTACACCTGTATTGGGGTCTCCGGAAACCCAATCTGCTTAAAAAGGACCTTTCATGTCCTCCTGCACGTGCAGTTTTATACATTGCTAGAAAGCTGATAGTGCGCTGAATTCAGCGCACTGTCGGTTTTCCTGTTATGTGCCCCGGGGGCTGGAGAAACCGCAGCTGTTAGTTTTGGTACCGATCTCTGCCCACTGTCAGAAGGGTGTTCTTGACTTAGTTCTTACCCTTAGTCTTGCAGGTTTATGATTCTCTTCTCCATTATATGAATTTCAATTCTGGGTTGAAACGCCTTTGCATTGGTTAATAAAAGACCCAGCATCTTCTGAAGTCACAAATATAATTTCTTACTGATCACTCAAGATGAATAAGGCCTGAAATTGGGCAAATGGCAACTTCTAAGTTAGCGACAATTCAGGAATTTAGATACATGACATCTAATGCATTATCAGTGATCATCTTGTTTCCTGGTCATGCTTTACAGACTGATCTTTCAGTAATGCTTTTTTTCTAACTACTTAGCTTTGTATGGTCAAACATTTAGAACATAAGGACTTTTTGTTCCTTTCTTGATATTCCATGATAAGGACAAATTGCCAAGTAGTACATTACAGGCTGTAAATCTGGTCCGCAACCAATGTTTTTTTCACATTTTGAAAGCACAATTTTCTGTTTCAACATTTGTTTAAGTTATAAGAAGATAAACAGAGATGTTATGTTAGCAGATTCACAGCACTCGGAGAAATCTCCCAAATGTATGCTAAAGCTTGCCAGATTTCTAGTCTAATTTCTATGATAGATAACTAAGAACACAGACACAGTTTTAGGGCTTGTTCACATTTGATGTAGTTTTGAATGCATTTAAGACAGAATTGTTTGTGGCCGGATAAATAAATGTTACGGTGTTCCCTATATTTCACCCTTATGTTTAGAATTCACTCTTTTGTCCAAGAGGATGCCTACATTGTTTAGCATACATTGCATGGTTGAATTAAGATGTACAGATGTAGCAGAATTAACCTGAACTTCTGCAACTGGTTAAACTGCTGAAGTATGATATTTTATCACAGAAGGCAATGAAAAACTGAAAAGTCATTGAAAAAACAATTTCCAATGACTTTTCATGTTCTTTGTTGTCTAAATAAAGAAAAGTAAACTCATCAGCAGAAAGACACATATGCCTTAGTAGTTGCCAGTGTTTCAGCTGAGGGCACATCCTATAACATCAAATGTCATTATCAGCAACATCTAAACTATATATAATAAGCAAGAAACATAACAGCAAGAGAAAATATTTTGGAGGAATTAATTAGTAATATCATCATACATATTATATATATATAAGCATGGCTGGAGTCAGCACCTGGCTTACCCGGGCAAGGGCTACAAGCTCCTGAGAGTGCCCACTCAACAGTGGCATAGGTACGAGGCCTGAGGCCAGCTGGAAGTGGCTGAGGCCGGGACCACCATGATAGTGGTCAGAAAAAGCCTGGTTTCCCGACCGTTATACATACTGCTAATGGGAAGGGGCCTGACAATCACCGGGCCCCTTTCCAATAGATGCCAACACAGGGGAGGTGATTAAAAAATTTTTAAAAAAATACTTATACTCACCTGTCCTGGGCTCAAAATCTACTTCAAAGTCCACTCCTTAAGGTCTTCCTCAGCAAAAAAAAAACCCCACCCAATTTCAATTTTTTTTTTTCTGCTGTGTGCATGAGTTACTCCAAAAGGGACCCACTGGGGCTCTGTCACCCAAGGGCCCATATAAACCTGGAGCTGGCCCTGTATATAAGCCTGAGAGGAAGTAATAGCAATAAACACCCTTCAAAAAAGGAGGAAATGTGGTTAGATATGCCAGTGAACCTCTTGCCTTTTAAGCCTCATCCCTAACAAGAAGCAGACACCTAGAAGAGATAGTACTTTTTTTCTTTCCAGATACCATGTTGGCAGACAAAAAAACAAAACAAAACAAGATAGGTTACATAGGGAAAGATATGAAAATACTTACATTTTCAAGTATCCTTTATTTTCTATTTTCTTTTTTGTATTCAGTCTATTTGAATTAAGAAGGTCAGTTTGTAAAAAATATATTTTCTAGATTTTGTGGCATTGCCCAGGTTGTGTAGTGGTATTCCAGTTGATCAGCTCTATGCTACTCATACATTTATGATGAGTGGGGTCTTCAGAAAGTGTCTAAAATAAAGTGAAGGGGAACAATATCAGTTAGGTCTCATTTGTGTGAATAATATCATCATCGCCTAAAATCTTTCTGCATGAAGGAATGACAACAGGCAATATATAAAACTTCTGTGTAACAACTAGAAGAGTCATCTCCAAGTATCTGAGGGCAATTTTTTGTTTGCATATTCTAAGGAATATAATATGGTGGTAATATTATATATTCCACTGGTTGCAGATGACCATGCTGCTGTGATTTAAAAGCACGGGCAACATAAGGGATGTCCCCGTATGCCACCCATACACGGGCTGTGCTTCATCGACTCCTTTCATTAAATGAATTGGAGCCACAGAAGCACAGGACACAAAATAGGACAGGAATAGGACATGTCCAATCTGATGCAGCCCGGAGTGTCGGCCCGCACATGGGACCGTGAAAACCATGATCATGTGCATGGGCCCATAGAAAACAATGGGTCAGTGTGTATTCGTGAAATACACAGATAGCACACTGACCCCCACCATGTTCGTCTGCAAGGGGCCCAACCCACGCCTAAACACAAATGACATCTAACAAACCCTGGTAATCGACACAAACTGACTAGGAAATGTAGACAACTGGAAATATTGTATATTGTATCCCATTTTCCGCACCTGTGCCATCATGTTAACATGAGATATTCCATGACACTATATTCTATATGGCAGTAGTCTGATTGGATTGTTGTGCGAGGATAAACATTTCATGGGAATATAAACATCATTTATTTCATATTGCGTTATAATTGTAAGCTAGTGCGCAGATAAAGATGAAATGACTATATCATAGTGTGGCAGCTGGCCAACATCTGGCAATCGTGGAATGATTCTGTAAGCATGCTGTCTGAACAACTCGGAGAGCCCATCTATAGAAAAGTGCTGCGAAGATGCAAGTAGGTGCTGATCACCAAAGGCTACCCTGCTCTCTGAGTGCATATGCTTTGTCATATGATCTACAAATAAGCAGCTGCGATGAGTTATATTCTCTCTGCCAGGAGCCTCAAATGGATTTTTTGAGCTATGCTCTCATTCCTGTGCAATTGGAAACAAATGCCATGGCTTCACTGATGAGCTTTGAAATTAAATTCTTTCCAGATCTTCTCATAGATTTTTTTTTTCTTGAGGAAACAAAAGTTCTTCCTTGAGTCTGTCACTTCGGTCTCAGTGGAGAAATGCCTTTATTTGCATTCCCCAGAGATTTCAATCTGTCTTTTAAGAGAGCCACATCCAAAGCACGTCCCATGTGTTACCGATCATGTGTTTGTTGCTTGGAAGATTCATCACCAGCAGAACGAAACTTTGTGGTCTCATTATTTATTCATTCTGGAGGGCGACTTGTCTTTGTGTCTGAGAACTATCTTTGACCTTTGGCTGCACTTTGTATTCATTAGCCTAGATATGTCTTTAACTGCCTTCAGACAACCCCTTTACATATGACCCAGGAATGAGCCCAAAAACAAGCAAATCTTTGCATCCTACTTTTTCTCTGTAGGTTCTGTTCTTGGTCTTGGATTTCAAATACTAACTAGAGATGAGCGAACACTAAAATGTTCGAGGTTCGAAATTCGATTCGAACAGCCGCTCAATGTTCGTGTGTTCGAACGGGTTTCGAACCCCATTATAGTCTATGGGGAACAGATACTCGTTAAGGGGGAAACCCAAATCCGTGTCTGGAGGGTCACCAAGTCCACTATGACACCCCAGGAAATGATGCCAACACCTCTGGAATGACACTGGGACAGCAGGGGAAGCATGTCTGGGGGCATCTAACACACCAAAGACCCTCTATTACCCCAACATCACAGCCTAACAACTACACACTTTACACACTCAATACCACCTCTCTGACAGTAGGAAAACACCTTGAAACATGTGTATTTGGCACTTGCAGTGAGGAGAGCTTGTCACCAGCAGTGAATTTGGCCCTTGTAGTAAGTTGAGGTTGGCACCAACATTTGTTTTGAAAATCAGGGTGGATTGAGCCTCTAACCAGCAGAGTTTGGGCAAATTCATGGTGGAGGGAGCCTCTAAACACCCCAGTTTGGGCAAATTCATGGTGGAGGGAGCCTCTAAAAACCCCAGTTTGGACCAATTCATAGTGGAGGGAGCCTCTAACCAGCCCAGTTTGGGCAAATTCATGGTGGAGGGAGCCTCTAAAAAACCCAGTTTGGACCAATTCATGGTGGAGGGAGCCTCTAACCAGCCCAGTTTGGGCAAATTCATGGTGGAGGGAGCCTCTAACCAGCCCAGTTTGGACCAATTAATGGTGGAGGGAGCCTCTAACCAGCCCAGTTTGGACCAATTAATGGTGGAGGGAGCCTCTAACCAGCCCAGTTTGAACCAATTCATGGTGGAGGGAGCCTCTAAACAGCCCAGTTTGGGCAAATTCATGGTGGAGGGAGCCTCTAAAAAACCCAGTTTGGACCAATTCATGGTGGAGGGAGCCTCTAACCAGCCCAGTTTGGACCAATTAATGGTGGAGGGAGCCTCTAACCAGCCCAGTTTGGACCAATTCATGGTGGAGGGAGCCTCTAAACAGCCAAGTTTTGGGAAATTCATGGTGGAGGGAGCCTCTAACCAGCCCAGTTTGGACCAATTCATGGTGGAGGGAGCCTCTAAACAGCCAAGTTTTGGGAAATTCATGGTGGAGGGAGCCTCTAACCAGCCCAGTTTGGACCAATTCATGGTGGAGGGAGCCTCTAAAAAACCCAGTTTGGACCAATTCATGGTGGAGGGAGCCTCTAAACAGCCCAGTTTGGGCAAATTCATGGTGGAGGGAGCCTCTAACCAGCCCAGTTTGGACCAATTAATGGTGGAGGGAGCCTCTAAACAGCCCAGTTTGGGCAAATTCATGGTGGAGGGAGCCTCTAACCAGCCCAGTTTGGACCAATTCATGGTGGAGGGAGCCTCTAACCAGCCCAGTTTGGGCAAATTCATGGTGGAGGGAGCCTCTAAAAAACCCAGTTTGGACCAATTCATGGTGGAGGGAGCCTCTAACCAGCCCAGTTTGGGCAAATTCATGGTGGAGGGAGCCTCTAACCAGCCCAGTTTGGACCAATTAATGGTGGAGGGAGCCTCTAACCAGCCCAGTTTGGACCAATTCATGGTGGAGGGAGCCTCTAACCAGCCCAGTTTGGACCAATTAATGGTGGAGGGAGCCTCTAAACAGCCAAGTTTTGGGAAATTCATGGTGGAGGGAGCCTCTAACCAGCCCAGTTTGGACCAATTCATGGTGGAGGGAGCCTCTAAACAGCCCAGTTTGGGCAAATTCATGGTGGAGGGAGCCTCTAAAAAACCCAGTTTGGACCAATTCATGGTGGAGGGAGCCTCTAATTAGCCCAGTTTGGACCAATTAATTGTGGAGGGAGCCTCTAACCAGCCCAGTTTGGACCAATTAATGGTGGAGGGAGCCTCTAAACAGCCCAGTTTGGGCAAATTCATGGTGGAGGGAGCCTCTAACCAGCCCAGTTTGGACCAATTAATGGTGGAGGGAGCCTCTAACCAGCCCAGTTTGGACCAATTAATGGTGGAGGGAGCCTCTAACCACCCCAGTTTGGACCAATTCATGGTGGAGGGAGCCTCTAACCAGCCCAGTTTGGACCAATTCATGGTGGAGGGAGCCTCTAAAAAACCCAGTTTGGACCAATTCATGGTGGAGGGAGCCTCTAAACAGCCCAGTTTGGGCAAATTCATGGTGGAGGGAGCCTCTAAAAAACCCAGTTTGGACCAATTCATGGTGGAGGGAGCCTCTAACCAGCCCAGTTTGGACCAATTAATGGTGGAGGGAGCCTCTAAACAGCCAAGTTTGGACCAATTCATGGTGGAGGGAGCCTCTAAAAACCCCAGTTTGGACCAATTCATGGTGGAGGGAGCCTCTAACCAGCCCAGTTTGGACCAATTAATGGTGGAGGGAGCCTCTAACCAGCCCAGTTTGGACCAATTAATGGTGGAGGGAGCCTCTAACCACCCCAGTTTGGACCAATTCATGGTGGAGGGAGCCTCTAAACAGCCAAGTTTGGACCAATTCATGGTGAAGGGAGCCTCTAAAAACCCGTTTGGACCAATTCATGGTGGAGGGAGCCTCTAACCAGCCCAGTTTGGGCAAATTCATGGTGGAGGGAGCCTCTAAACAGCCCAGTTTGGGCAAATTCATGGTGGAGGGAGCCTCTAACCAGCCCAGTTTGGACCAATTAATGGTGGAGGGAGCCTCTAACCAGCCCAGTTTGGACCAATTAATGGTGGAGGGAGCCTCTAACCACCCCAGTTTGGACCAATTCATGGTGGAGGGAGCCTCTAAACAGCCAAGTTTGGACCAATTCATGGTGGAGGGAGCCTCTAAAAACCCCAGTTTGGACCAATTCATGGTGGAGGGAGCCTCTAACCAGCCCAGTTTGGACCAATTAATGGTGGAGGGAGCCTCTAAACAGCCAAGTTTTGGGAAATTCATGGTGGAGGGAGCCTCTAACCAGCCCAGTTTGGACCAATTCATGGTGGAGGGAGCCTCTAAAAAACCCAGTTTGGACCAATTCATGGTGGAGGGAGCCTCTAACCAGCCCAGTTTGGACCAATTCATGGTGGAGGGAGCCTCTAAACAGCCCAGTTTGGGCAAATTCATGGTGGAGGGAGCCTCTAAAAAACCCAGTTTGGACCAATTCATGGTGGAGGGAGCCTCTAATTAGCCCAGTTTGGACCAATTAATGGTGGAGGGAGCCTCTAACCACCCCAGTTTGGACCAATTCATGGTGGAGGGAGCCTCTAAACAGCCAAGTTTGGACCAATTCATGGTGAAGGGAGCCTCTAAAAACCCGTTTGGACCAATTCATGGTGGAGGGAGCCTCTAACCAGCCCAGTTTGGGCAAATTCATGGTGGAGGGAGCCTCTAAACAGCCCAGTTTGGGCAAATTCATGGTGGAGGGAGCCTCTAACCAGCCCAGTTTGGACCAATTAATGGTGGAGGGAGCCTCTAACCAGCCCAGTTTGGACCAATTAATGGTGGAGGGAGCCTCTAACCACCCCAGTTTGGACCAATTCATGGTGGAGGGAGCCTCTAAACAGCCAAGTTTGGACCAATTCATGGTGGAGGGAGCCTCTAAAAACCCCAGTTTGGACCAATTCATGGTGGAGGGAGCCTCTAACCAGCCCAGTTTGGACCAATTAATGGTGGAGGGAGCCTCTAAACAGCCAAGTTTTGGGAAATTCATGGTGGAGGGAGCCTCTAACCAGCCCAGTTTGGACCAATTCATGGTGGAGGGAGCCTCTAAACAGCCCAGTTTGGGCAAATTCATGGTGGAGGGAGCCTCTAAAAAACCCAGTTTGGACCAATTCATGGTGGAGGGAGCCTCTAATTAGCCCAGTTTGGACCAATTAATTGTGGAGGGAGCCTCTAACCAGCCCAGTTTGGACCAATTAATGGTGGAGGGAGCCTCTAAACAGCCCAGTTTGGGCAAATTCATGGTGGAGGGAGCCTCTAACCAGCCCAGTTTGGACCAATTAATGGTGGAGGGAGCCTCTAACCAGCCCAGTTTGGACCAATTAATGGTGGAGGGAGCCTCTAACCACCCCAGTTTGGACCAATTCATGGTGGAGGGAGCCTCTAACCAGCCCAGTTTGGACCAATTCATGGTGGAGGGAGCCTCTAACCAGCCCAGTTTGGACCAATTAATGGTGGAGGGAGCCTCTAACCACCCCAGTTTGGACCAATTCATGGTGGAGGGAGCCTCTAAAAAACCCAGTTTGGACCAATTCATGGTGGAGGGAGCCTCTAAACAGCCCAGTTTGGGCAAATTCATGGTGGAGGGAGCCTCTAAACAGCCCAGTTTGGGCAAATTCATGGTGGAGGGAGCCTCTAACCAGCCCAGTTTGGACCAATTAATGGTGGAGGGAGCCTCTAACCAGCCCAGTTTGGACCAATTCATGGTGGAGGGAGCCTCTAAACAGCCCAGTTTGGGCAAATTCATGGTGGAAGGAGCCTCTAACCAGCAGAGTTGTGGGAAAGCAGGGTGGAGGGAGCCTCTAACCAGCAGAGTTGGTGGAAATCAGGGTGGAGGGAGCCTCTAACCAGCAGAGTTGGGGGAAATCATGTTGGAGGGAGCCTAGTATTAGCAGAATTGTGCAACGCTTATGGTGGATGAGTATGAGGATGCGGAGGAATTGGAGAGGTTGAGTACAGACATGGAGTTTCATGTTGGGGTGCTTTACACAGGTGGGCACAAAAATGAAGGCTCTATCCAGTGGTGGTTCATTTTTATCAAAGTGAGCCGGTCGGCACTCTCAGCTGACAGACGGGTGCGCTTGTCAGTGATGATGCCACCGGCTGCACTGAACACCCTCTCAGATAGGACGCTGGCGGCAGGACAGGACAGCACCTCCAAGGCATATAGGGCAAGTTCAAGCCACAGGTCCAACTTCGACACCCAATACGTGTAGGGCGCAGAGGGGTCGGAGAGGACAGGGCTGTGGTCGGAAAGGTATTCCCGCAACATGCGCCTATACTTCTCACGCCTGGTGACACTAGGACCCTCCGTGGCGGCACTTTGGCGAGGGGGTGCCATCAAGGTGTCCCAGACCTTAGACAGTGTGCCCCTCGTTTGTGTGGACCGGTGAGAACTTGGTTGCCTACTGGAGGAACTGCCCTCCCTGCCGCCACTGTCACATGCTGGAAACATCTCCATCATATTCTGCACCAATTGCCTGTGGCAAGCATTGATGCGATTGGCCCTCCCCTCTACCGGAATAAAAGACGAGATGTTGTTTTTATACCGGGGGTCAAGGATAGCAAAGATCCAGTACTGGTTGTCCTCCATGATTTTGACAATACGCTTGTCGGTTGTAAAGCACCCCAACATGAACTCAGCCATGTCTGCCACAGTGTTAGTTGGCATGACTCCTCTGGCCCCACCGGAAAGTTCAATCTCCATTTCCTCCTCATCCTCCATGTCTACCCATCCGCGCTGCAACAATGGGACGATTCGAAGTTGCCCGGAAGCCTCCTGTATCACCATCACATCATCGGACAACTCTTCTTCCTCCTCCTCCTCCTCCTCCTCCTCCTCCATTAAACGCAGTGAAGCGGACAGATGTGTGGACCTACTCTCCAGCTGTGACGGATCGGATGCTATCCCTAACTCCTCTGTGTGATCTGAGTTATCCCTGATGTCAATCAGGGATTCTCTCAGAACACACAAGAGCGGGATTGTAAGGCTCACCATCGCATCCTCAGAGCTCACCCTCCTTGTGGACTCCTCAAAGACCCGTAGGATGTCACAAAGGTCTCTCATCCATGGCCACTCATGGATGTGAAACTGAGGCAGCTGACTTTGTGGCACCCTAGGGTTTTGTAGCTGGTATTCCATCAAAGGTCTCTGCTGCTCAACCACTCTATTCAACATCTGAAACGTTGAGTTCCAGCGTGTGGGGACGTCGCACAAAAGCCGGTGTTGTGGCACATGCAGGCGTTGCTGGAGAGATTTTAAGCTAGCAGCGGCTACTGTCGACTTGCGAAAGTGGGCGCACATGCGCCGCACTTTCACCAGTAGCTCTGGAACATTGGGGTAGCTCTTTAGGAAACGTTGCACCACTAGGTTGAAGACGTGGGCCAGGCATGGAACATGTTGGAGTCCGGCAAGCTCCAGAGCTGCTACCAGGTTCCGGCCGTTATCACAAACGACCATGCCTGGGCCCAGGTGCAGCGGCTCAAACCATATTGCCGTCTCATCGAGGAGGGCATCCCTCACCTCGGAGGCAGTGTGCTGTCTGTCCCCCAAGCTGATCAGCTTCAGCACAGCCTGCTGACGTCTACCAACGCCAGTGCTGCAACGTTTCCAACTCGTAGCTGGGGTCAATCTAACAGCGGAGGAGGAGGCGGTGGCGGAGGAGGAGGCGGAGGAGGAGGCGGTAGAGGAGGAGGAGGAGGGGGGTGTTCTTCTCGTGTCCCTGCCAGGAATGTTAGGCGGGGAGACGAGGTACACCGGGCCAGTTTGGGAAGCAGTCCCAGCCTCAACTACATTTACCCAGTGTGCCGTCAGTGAAATGTAGCGTCCCTGTCCGCATGCACTTGTCCACGCGTCGGTGGTCAAGTGGACCTTTGTGCAAAGCGCGGAACTAAGGGCCCGCCTGATGTTGAGTGACACGTGCTGGTGCAAGGCGGGGACGGCACACCGGGAGAAGTAGTGACGGCTAGGGACGGCATAGCGAGGTGCCGCAGTTGCCATCAGGTCCAGGAAGGCGGGAGTTTCAACAAGCCGGAACGCCAACATCTCCTGGGCCAGCAGTTTAGCGATGTTGGCGTTCAAGGCTTGCGCGTGTGGGTGGTTAGCAGTGTATTTCTGCCGCCGCTCCAATGTCTGAGAGATGGTGGGTTGTTGTAAAGAAACGCCTGATGGTGCCTTTGATGGTGCAGGAGAAGGAGATAAGACAGGACCAGGGGAGGATGAGGTAGAAGTCAACAAAGTGGCGGAGGCAGATGAAGTGGTGTCCTGGCTCGTCCTCTGGAGTGCATCGCCAGCACAGTCAGCAGTGGCAGTGGCAGAGGCAGAGGCAGAGGCAGTGGCAGTGGCGTGAACGGCAGGCGGCCTTTGTCCTGCCGTTGCTGCCTGCCACTGATTCCAGTGCTTGGATTCCAAATGACGGCGCATTGAAGTGGTGGACAGGTTGCTCTTCTCAGAGCCCCTAATCAATTTCGAGAGGCAAATTGTGCAGACAACACTATATCTGTCCTCGGCGCATTCCTTGAAAAAACTCCACACCTTCGAGAAACGTGCCCTCGAGGTGGGGGTTTTTCGGGGCTGGGTACGAACTGGAACATCTTGGGAGATTCCGGGTGTGGCCTGGCTTCGCCTAAGCTGCTGACCTCTGCCTCTGCCTCTAGCTACCCTTTTTGGTGCTGCACCTGCCTCAACATCCACACTACTTTCCCCGCTTGACATCCCCCCTGTCCAGGTCGGGTCAGTGTCCTCATCATCCACCACTTCCTCTTCCAACTCCTGTCTCATCTCCTCCTCCCGCACAATGCGCCAGTCAACTGGATGCCCTGACGGCAACTGCGTCACATCATCGTCGATGAGGGTGGGTTGCTGGTCATCCACCACCAAATCGAACGGAGATGGAGGAGACTCTAGTGTTTGAGCATCTGGACACAGATGCTCCTCTGTTAGGTTCGTGGAATCGTGACGTGGAGAGGCAGGTTGAGGGACAATGAAAGGAGCGGAGAACAGCTCTGGGGAGCAGGGACAGTTTGGGTTATTGTTCTGTAAAGCTTCGGAATTTTGGGAGGAAGGAAGACAAGACTGTTGGGTAATAGGAGGAGAGGAGGCAGAGTCTGACTGGCTGCTGGACAATGTGCTGTAAGCGTTCTCTGACAGCCATTGCAAGACCTGTTCCTGGTTCTCGGGCCTACTAAGGTTTGTACCCTGCAGTTTAGTTAATGTGGCAAGCAACCCTGGCACTGTGGAGTGGCGCAATGCTTGCTGCCCCACAGGAGTAGGCACGGGACGCCCTGTGGCTTCACTGCTACCTTGCTCCCCAGAACCATTCCCCCGACCTCGCCCACGGCCTCGTCCACGTCCCTTTCCGGGAGCCTTGCGCATTTTGAATTCCTAGTTAGAAATTGGCACTGTATACCAGTAGTAAAAATTGTGGGTGCACGTAACCCCAATATATTCTTTGAATTCCCAGTCAGACACTGGCACTATATGGCAGTAGCAAGAAATGAGGGTATTTGTATTCCCAATATACTCTTTGAATTCCCAGTCAGACAATGGCACTGTATACCAGTAGTAAAAATTGTGGGTGCACGTAACCCCAATATATTCTTTGAATTCCCAGTCAGACACTGGCACTATATGGCAGTAGCAAGAAATGAGGGTATTTGTATTCCCAATATACTCTTTGAATTCCCAGTCAGACAATGGCACTGTATACCAGTAGTAAAAATTGTGGGTGCACGTAACCCCAATATATTCTTTGAATTACCAGTCAGAAACTGGCACTATATGGCAGTAGCAAGAAATGAGGGTATTTATAACCCCAATATATTCTTTGAATTCCCAGTCAGACAATGGCACTGTATACCAGTAGTAAAAATTGTGGGTGCACGTAACCCCAATATATTCTTTGAATTACCAGTCAGAAACTGGCACTATATGGCAGTAGCAAGAAATGAGGGTATTTGTATTCCCAATATACTCTTTGAATTCCCAGTCAGACAATGGCACTGTATACCAGTAGTAAAAATTGTGGGTGCACGTAACCCCAATATATTCTTTGAATTACCAGTCAGAAACTGGCACTATATGGCAGTAGCAAGAAATGAGGGTATTTATAACCCCAATATATTCTTTGAATTCCCAGTCAGACAATGGCACTGTATACCAGTAGTAAAAATTGTGGGTGCACGTAACCCCAATATATTCTTTGAATTCCCAGTCAGAAACTGGCACTATATGGCAGTAGCAAGAAATGAGGGTATTTGTATTCCCAATATATTCTTTGAATTCCCAGTCAGACAATGGCACTGTATACCAGTAGTAAAAATTGTGGGTGCACGTAACCCCAATATATTCTTTGAATTACCAGTCAGAAACTGGCACTATATGGCAGTAGCAAGAAATGAGGGTATTTATAACCCCAATATATTCTTTGAATTCCCAGTCAGACAATGGCACTGTATACCAGTAGTAAAAATTGTGGGTGCACGTAACCCCAATATATTCTTTGAATTCCCAGTCAGACACTGGCACTATATGGCAGTAGCAAGAAATGAGGGTATTTGTATTCCCAATATACTCTTTGAATTCCCAGTCAGACAATGGCACTGTATACCAGTAGTAAAAATTGTGGGTGCACGTAACCCCAATATATTCTTTGAATTCCCAGTCAGACACTGGCACTATATGGCAGTAGCAAGAAATGAGGGTATTTGTATTCCCAATATACTCTTTGAATTCCCAGTCAGACAATGGCACTGTATACCAGTAGTAAAAATTGTGGGTGCACGTAACCCCAATATATTCTTTGAATTACCAGTCAGAAACTGGCACTATATGGCAGTAGCAAGAAATGAGGGTATTTATAACCCCAATATATTCTTTGAATTCCCAGTCAGACAATGGCACTGTATACCAGTAGTAAAAATTGTGGGTGCACGTAACCCCAATATATTCTTTGAATTACCAGTCAGAAACTGGCACTATATGGCAGTAGCAAGAAATGAGGGTATTTGTATTCCCAATATACTCTTTGAATTCCCAGTCAGACAATGGCACTGTATACCAGTAGTAAAAATTGTGGGTGCACGTAACCCCAATATATTCTTTGAATTACCAGTCAGAAACTGGCACTATATGGCAGTAGCAAGAAATGAGGGTATTTATAACCCCAATATATTCTTTGAATTCCCAGTCAGACAATGGCACTGTATACCAGTAGTAAAAATTGTGGGTGCACGTAACCCCAATATATTCTTTGAATTCCCAGTCAGAAACTGGCACTATATGGCAGTAGCAAGAAATGAGGGTATTTGTATTCCCAATATACTCTTTGAATTCCCAGTCAGACAATGGCACTGTATACCAGTAGTAAAAATTGTGGGTGCACGTAACCCCAATATATTCTTTGAATTACCAGTCAGAAACTGGCACTATATGGCAGTAGCAAGAAATGAGGGTATTTATAACCCCAATATATTCTTTGAATTCCCAGTCAGACAATGGCACTGTATACCAGTAGTAAAAATTGTGGGTGCACGTAACCCCAATATATTCTTTGAATTCCCAGTCAGAAACTGGCACTATATGGCAGTAGCAAGAAATGAGGGTATTTGTATTCCCAATATATTCTTTGAATTCCCAGTCAGACAATGGCACTGTATACCAGTAGTAAAAATTGTGGGTGCACGTAACCCCAATATATTCTTTGAATTACCAGTCAGAAACTGGCACTATATGGCAGTAGCAAGAAATGAGGGTATTTATAACCCCAATATATTCTTTGAATTCCCAGTCAGACAATGGCACTGTATACCAGTAGTAAAAATTGTGGGTGCACGTAACCCCAATATATTCTTTGAATTCCCAGTCAGACACTGGCACTATATGGCAGTAGCAAGAAATGAGGGTATTTGTATTCCCAATATACTCTTTGAATTCCCAGTCAGACAATGGCACTGTATACCAGTAGTAAAAATTGTGGGTGCACGTAACCCCAATATATTCTTTGAATTACCAGTCAGAAACTGGCACTATATGGCAGTAGCAAGAAATGAGGGTATTTATAACCCCAATATATTCTTTGAATTCCCAGTCAGACAATGGCACTGTATACCAGTAGTAAAAATTGTGGGTGCACGTAACCCCAATATATTCTTTGAATTACCAGTCAGAAACTGGCACTATATGGCAGTAGCAAGAAATGAGGGTATTTGTATTCCCAATATACTCTTTGAATTCCCAGTCAGACAATGGCACTGTATACCAGTAGTAAAAATTGTGGGTGCACGTAACCCCAATATATTCTTTGAATTACCAGTCAGAAACTGGCACTATATGGCAGTAGCAAGAAATGAGGGTATTTATAACCCCAATATATTCTTTGAATTCCCAGTCAGACAATGGCACTGTATACCAGTAGTAAAAATTGTGGGTGCACGTAACCCCAATATATTCTTTGAATTCCCAGTCAGAAACTGGCACTATATGGCAGTAGCAAGAAATGAGGGTATTTGTATTCCCAATATACTCTTTGAATTCCCAGTCAGACAATGGCACTGTATACCAGTAGTAAAAATTGTGGGTGCACGTAACCCCAATATATTCTTTGAATTACCAGTCAGAAACTGGCACTATATGGCAGTAGCAAGAAATGAGGGTATTTATAACCCCAATATATTCTTTGAATTCCCAGTCAGACAATGGCACTGTATACCAGTAGTAAAAATTGTGGGTGCACGTAACCCCAATATATTCTTTGAATTCCCAGTCAGACACTGGCACTATATGGCAGTAGCAAGAAATGAGGGTATTTGTATTCCCAATATACTCTTTGAATTCCCAGTCAGACAATGGCACTGTATACCAGTAGTAAAAATTGTGGGTGCACGTAACCCCAATATATTCTTTGAATTACCAGTCAGAAACTGGCACTATATGGCAGTAGCAAGAAATGAGGGTATTTATAACCCCAATATATTCTTTGAATTCCCAGTCAGACAATGGCACTGTATACCAGTAGTAAAAATTGTGGGTGCACGTAACCCCAATATATTCTTTGAATTACCAGTCAGAAACTGGCACTATATGGCAGTAGCAAGAAATGAGGGTATTTGTATTCCCAATATACTCTTTGAATTCCCAGTCAGACAATGGCACTGTATACCAGTAGTAAAAATTGTGGGTGCACGTAACCCCAATATATTCTTTGAATTACCAGTCAGAAACTGGCACTATATGGCAGTAGCAAGAAATGAGGGTATTTATAACCCCAATATATTCTTTGAATTCCCAGTCAGACAATGGCACTGTATACCAGTAGTAAAAATTGTGGGTGCACGTAACCCCAATATATTCTTTGAATTCCCAGTCAGAAACTGGCACTATATGGCAGTAGCAAGAAATGAGGGTATTTGTATTCCCAATATACTCTTTGAATTCCCAGTCAGACAATGGCACTGTATACCAGTAGTAAAAATTGTGGGTGCACGTAACCCCAATATATTCTTTGAATTACCAGTCAGAAACTGGCACTATATGGCAGTAGCAAGAAATGAGGGTATTTATAACCCCAATATATTCTTTGAATTCCCAGTCAGACAATGGCACTGTATACCAGTAGTAAAAATTGTGGGTGCACGTAACCCCAATATATTCTTTGAATTCCCAGTCAGAAACTGGCACTATATGGCAGTAGCAAGAAATGAGGGTATTTGTATTCCCAATATATTCTTTGAATTCCCAGTCAGACAATGGCACTGTATACCAGTAGTAAAAATTGTGGGTGCACGTAACCCCAATATATTCTTTGAATTACCAGTCAGAAACTGGCACTATATGGCAGTAGCAAGAAATGAGGGTATTTATAACCCCAATATATTCTTTGAATTCCCAGTCAGACAATGGCACTGTATACCAGTAGTAAAAATTGTGGGTGCACGTAACCCCAATATATTCTTTGAATTCCCAGTCAGAAACTGGCACTATATGGCAGTAGCAAGAAATGAGGGTATTTGTATTCCCAATATACTCTTTGAATTCCCAGTCAGACAATGGCACTGTATACCAGTAGTAAAAATTGTGGGTGCACGTAACCCCAATATATTCTTTGAATTACCAGTCAGAAACTGGCACTATATGGCAGTAGCAAGAAATGAGGGTATTTGTATTCCCAATATATTCTTTGAATTCCCAGTCAGACAATGGCACTGTATACCAGTAGTAAAAATTGTGGGTGTATATAGCCCCAATTCTATTGCTAGGGGACTTGCAGGGTATTTCTGGGGTGAAGGTGGGGGGGCACACCGTTGGAACGGGTATCGGGGTATATATCGGGTATACGGGAATACACTGACAGTGTATTCCATTCAGGATCCTGGGAAAGCTGGGTTGCGGCGATTGAGCCCGTCAGTGCCACGTTACACTGACAAGCTTCTCCCTGGAATTTAGCTCTTACAAGAGCTGTTGGTTGTCTTCTCCTTCCTATCCTAGCCTGTCCCTGCCTACCCAGAATCTAAGCCCTAGCTAGCTGGACGGAAACCTCCGTCCTCGGTGAATTGCAAGCTCAGAATGACGCGAAGCTGGGCGGCGCTGTTCTTTTAAATTAGAGGTCACATGTTTTCGGCAGCCAATGGGTTTTGCCTACTTTTTTCAACGTCACCGGTGTCGTAGTTCCTGTCCCACCTACCCTGCGCTGTTATTGGAGCAAAAAAGGCGCCAGGGAAGGTGGGAGGGGAATCGAGTAATGGCGCACTTTACCACGCGGTGTTCGATTCGATTCGAACATGCCGAACAGCCTAATATCCGATCGAACATGAGTTCGATAGAACACTGTTCGCTCATCTCTAATACTAACCAGAATACTATAATGTGGGTCTCTATATCTGGAGGACTCATCATGTACATGCACAGACCCAGACATGTAACTTAAAGCTCTTGAGCCCCAGTGCAAAATTTGTAATGGGGTTCCATTCCTACCTTGTGCAATTTAGAATAATGGTATATCCCCTATAGCTACGACCCTTACACAGGCCTTTGACTTTATCTATTGATTTCTATTTCACTTCCTCAGATATCAGATAAATAGCAGCTGTATTACAGGACAATAGATGGACAATGTCTCACAAAGGTTTCTAGCCATCAGAGTTGGTCATCCTGTATAGTCTGAATTTAACCTTGCAGCCACATGTAAATGAGCAGTGCGATAACATGAGGCTCCTTTTAACATAACATTGTCTGCTGGAATTGACTCAAATCAATTCCAGTATTCATAAGATGCACACTTGGATCATATTAAGTACAAAAAAAAAAAACCCCTTACTGCAGAAACACTTTGTTTTAGCAATAGTTTTTATTGATAGTGATCCATGTGGCTTTATTTCTACATGTCTGGGCTCTTGCTTCACCATTACCGAGATTTACAGTTGTTTTTAGCTTGAGACATAACTATTCATTTAATATTCTTAGTAGTTTTCTAGATACTTGCTAGATGGTACGAAATTATATATAGTTTTATTGCATTTGGCTAACTTCTTCCTTGAAATATGTATGCATACTAGTTTAGGCAAGGGACAAAGGGCATTCTGAGTGAATAGGCACCAGCCACTCAATTCTAGTAGCCAGAGTTTTCAGCAACCACCAACAACATTTGTCTCTGTCAAGTAATCGGTATAATGTACCTTTATGTATCATTTGGTCTCTGGTGTTACCTAAGTTCTTTTGTCTCTCTGTTCCTCTAATACCTCCTTATTTTTAACGGGATTAAGTGTGCATTCATAAACTTAGTATATTTATCTAGAAACAACATGTCTGGTGCCTAACTGTATATTAGGTCCCTTGTGTATATTGTTTCATTATTTTGTGAATTTTGGACCCAAAAAGTTCTGTATACCGATGACATTTCTTTTCTTTTCCTTTACTTTGTGAACCATGAGTGTCCTTCTTTGACTGTCTATGGCGGTACTTTAGGGGAAGTGAATACTTGCTGCCTAGTTGTTCCACAGATTACACTCATCCCCTTTGTGATCTGCTTATTTACCAGGACAAAGAGAATAGCTGAGTAGGGAGGCTCAGCTAATGTCAAAAGATCCATAGAAGTGAATGAAGAGAGCAATGCATGGGTAAGATACTCTCCACTTACTGCAATCTCAAAACAGGTCATGGACACTCATTCTTGAGATGGATGGCAGTCCCAGAGGTATGAACCATATCTATGGGACCACTGCGGCATACCCTGTGGATATACCATAAATTTCCCAAATGGGTGTTAAAATGCTATTATCTAATAATAGTGACACTTTAATAAGTGACAGGACAACAGGAATGATGGATGAGAGCTTTATACTGTATGGGACTGGAGTGTTTTCCCACATCACATACCTTTGAAACCAGAAGTGTACATCTCTTATTTATATAAAAATGGGTTTCTGTCTGTTCTCCTTCTGTCTCTGTTCTTTATGCACAACCAAATGACTGGACCGATCTTCACCAAATTTGACACACAGATACATTAGGTGTCTGGAAAGGTTTTAGACTGGGTCTCAGCTCTCTAGGATGTACTGTTCCTGAGATACAGTATTCCTAAAAAAATTACCTGCATTAGCCAATACAAGCCTGCAAGTCTTTCACTCATATTCCAACTGCCGTACACATGGTCACATGTCCTTTATCAGCCAATAGAAGCTTGCAGGCACTTAGTCTCCACAGGCACACTGCTTTACTTTAGGTTTCCATAACAACCCAGTCATTTGTCTTCACTGCTGTAGATCAGCTTTAAAGGCGCTGGGCACTGTGGATGACACTGTTACACAAGGTCACATACACAGTTTTACTCTAGGTTTCCATAACAACCAATTGCAGGTTTTTCACTCATATCCAAACTGAGATACACATGATCATATGACACTTATGGACCAATGGAAACTCGCAGGTTCTTCAGTCTTGACATACATACAGCTTTACACCAGGTTTCCATAGCAAGCAAGCTAGTTATGACCTGTATTAGTCTATAGCAGTTTGCAGGTCCTTAAATATTCAGTCATAACGTCACATTTCATTTACCAGGTTTCCATAACAATACAGCCATACATAGTCTGTACCTATATTGGACTGCCATACTGGATGTCAGCATTCTTAGAAGTTGAAACATATTTAAACTACACACAAATAATATACAAAATAGACCAGTGCCAATTCATATGGGGCTGCTACACAAACAAAAAAATAAGATATATATGTACGAAGCTGGGTCCTTCTGCTAGTATACTATATAAAAATATCCATATGCATGTTTTTCTCACTATCTGACATGAAATCAGAATAAACCTTTCCTGTTTTAGGCCAATTAGGATTACCAAAATTTATTATTTAAATTTATATTTGCCAAATGCCAGAATGAGAGAGAATTTTTAAAGCATTTTATTACTTTCTGCAAAGCTAAAAGTTGACATACATTTCATTAGTAATTGGCATCATTGCCCTTAAACTATATGACTTGGGTCAAACGTTTTGGATCTCCTTCCACAAGCTTCTCACAATAGTTGGTAGGAATTTGGGCCCCTTCCTCCTGACAGAACTGGTGTAACAGCCATATTTGTAGGCTGCCTTGCTTGAGCCTGCTTTTTCAGATTTGCCCATAAATTTTCAATAGGATTGAAATCAGGGCTTTGTGAAGGTCACACCAAAACATTGACTTTGTTATCCTTAAGCCACTTTGTAACCCCCTTTGGCAGTATGCTTCGGATCGTTGTCCATTTGGAAGACCCATTTGCGCCCAAGCTTTAACTTCCTGGCTGATGTCTTGAGATGCTGCTTCAGTATTACCACATAAAATTCTTTCCTCATGATGCCATCTATTTTGTGAAGTGCAACAGTCTCTCTTGCCAATACAAAAAGAAAAAAGTATGTATCAGCTCACCGTATAGAAAACTTGATCATATAGAGTCCTCCGGGGAGCACGGCTTGCAGGTGGACACAACCCTGCTGGTAATGATTTCCAAAAAATCCAAGATAAAACTTGCCAGCTACTGCCGAAGAGACTTCAATGGAAAACAAATATCTGTAGCTTTAAAATTTAACTTTTATTTTCGTCCATAAGTTAAAACAGTTACATAGTAACTTGGAGTCTGGCCTGCTGTATACAAGGCGACGCGTTTCGGAACTACACGTTCCTTCGTCTCGGCTCAGCTCAATGCACTGACACAGGTGCTTAAAAACAACAGACAAGGTCCCGCCTCCTTACAAAAGATTTAACCCCATAAATAATACCCATTAACCAACAAGATCATAAATATTGATACATAAACATATGCACATTTTACTACATAATCACATTAACTATGATAATAATAGGTATAAGTATAGGGTTGTGAACGAAAAAATACATATAAATACTGCACAAAAACTGATGCGTATGCAGAACAATCGCTGAATATGAACTAGATCCAATATAAAGCACCATAAAAGACTTGAATCCATGCAATGATACTCATATAAGTGAAATGAACCTGGATCGGATGAAAGAAATGACCAACCCAGAAAATAAGAGTGTTATAATCGGCGATAACAATATCGCGTCATCAAAACACTCTAATGATTAAAGTACATAAATGCCAAAACACATTGACAGCATCAACAACAATGAAGAGTATATAGATATAAATACTACTATAAGATCCACATTGTTGAAAAAATCAATGTATGATATATAAACAAAACATATAAAGGAGCCAAAATGGTAACGGCACTACTAACCGAACATATCCCACACGATCTAGCTGATGTCATGTGATCATCAACAAACCCACATGACCGCTTTATTACATGGTCCGAGCAGCAACATCATTACTAGGTAAGTATTAATACAATATATTGAACGATGAACGGCCATGTTAAAGAAAGACTTAATATATATAGGCCAAATCAGATCTGATATTTAAACCATTGGGAGATCGAGTGTTTAACGTTTTAATCCAATGGGCTTCTCTAAGTAATACCTTTTTATGCCAATCTCCACCCCTAAGAGGGCGTGCAACTTTCTCGATTGCATAAAATTTCAAATTGGAAGTGCTACCTTTATGTTTATGAATGAAATGTTGAGCTGCTCCTGAGATATTGGTTTGATTGTTGTTAATGCTGCCAATGTGTTCTGACATACGTCTTTTGAGCTGTCTTATAGTGCACCCTACATATTTAAGTTGACACTCCGAACATTCAATTATGTACACCACATGATCGCTTGAACAGTTAAGAAAAGATTTAATCGCATATTCCTTACTGTTGTCAGAATTATGAAACGTTGTAATTTTTGTCGCATAACGACACATATTACATCTCGCTGTGCCACATTTGTAGAATCCTTGAACGTTAAGCCAAGTGGCAGATTGTCTATGTTCTTTAATATAAAGACTAGGGGACAAATGGTCCCTAAGACTTTGACCACGTCGGGCTACTACCTGTACACCTCCTTCGAGAATTTTTTTTAGTTGCAATATCCTGCGACAAAATGGGCAAATTTTTCATAATTATACGTTTAATCTGAGAAAATTGATTTGAGTATGGTGTAGAAAATACCATTTTATGAGATCCATATATTTGACTCTTTTTATTAGTGGAACTACGTAACAAAGAATCCCGATTCGTATTATCAACTATATTTAATGCGCGTTTGAGGCTCCAATTCGGATATCTTCTCTGGCGCAGTCTATTTAATGTATCATATTTTTGTATCTGATACTCTGAAGGATTCGAACAGGCTCTACGGGTGCGCAACAATTCACCCACCGGTATTGCTTTAAGTGTATGAGCTGGATGTAAGCTGGTTGCCAAAAGAATATTATTTCCAGCCGTAGGTTTACGATATAAGGAAGTTTCAACTGCCCCTGTACTACTGTTTCCTTGTAAGATGATGTCTAAAAAGGAAACAATGGTTGGATCCGTGGTATACGTAAACTTTAAATTAAAGTTGTTTGAATTAAGATAGGTAACAAAACATTGGATACTCATAGGGTCTCCTCGCCATACCACCAAGACGTCATCAATGTACCTACCATACCACATGATGCTGCCAAAAAAAGGATTATTAATAGAAAAAACAAAATCCTCCTCCCACCACGCAAGAAACAAATTAGCGATGGATGGTGAAAAAGGGGCCCCCATAGGGGCTCCTTTAATTTGAAGATAAATTTGACTGTCAAAACTAAAAAAATTGTGCCTAAGCAAAAAAGCTGTAACTTCTAATACAAATTCCGATAATATGGGGGAAAATTTACTATATTTCTGTAAATGATATTCCAAAGCAATCAAGGCAGCATCATGCGGTATGCTAGGATAAAGCGCCTCTATGTCACAAGTAATCCAACTATAATTGGATCTCCATATAAATTTTTGAAAAAACTGAAGAACCATTTTTGAGTCTTTTAAGTAACCTGGGGTTCGCTGTACTAATGGTTGTATGAGTGAGTCCAACCATATGCATAATTTTTCATTTAAAGAGCCTATACCTGCTACTATTGGTCTCAATGGAGGAGGAATCCTCCCTTTATGAGTTTTGGGAACTCCATGTAGTATAGGCATGATAGGATGTTCCGGTATTAGGTGTTTCGATTGGGATTCCGAAAAGATGCCCAATGTAACACCTTTATTGACAAGTTGTTGTAACTTCACCTGAAAAACAACAGATGGATCTTTGTCAAGTGGTCTATAGGTGGTACCATCTCGCAAGATCTCCAGACAACCTTCCCGGTAATCGTCACTATTCATTATGACGGTCTTCCCATCTTTATCCGCCTGCTTGATTACTATTTCTTTGCGCTTTTTTAGATCATATAATGTCTTAAACTCATGTCTGGATAAATTAGGTTTTCTGTTATGAATTCGCATATCAACTCTAAGAGCTTCAAGGTCCGACTCAACAGCCGACTGAAATTGGCTGTACGACTGAGCCCGTGATCCTATTGGGTAAAAATTTGAATTGGAACCCGAAGCTCCTACACAATGTATAGAAGCATCATTCATAGGGACACTTTCATTTGATAAATGTAATAAACCTAACAGAGTGACCTGTTCCTCAAACATCATCCCAGCAAAATCATTAGTAACATCACCATTGATATTGCAAACAGAAACATCCTCAATCAAATCCTCACTAGCATTTGTAATGGACTCCATATAAAAATGCCGTTTAACCGTCAAGAGTCTTATAAATTTATTCACATCTAGTAGGGTCGAAAATAGGTCAAAATTTTGGTCTGGGACAAATTTTAGGCCTTTGGCCAGAATGTTAAGTTCAGACTCTGAAAAGGAAAAAGAAGATAGATTCAAAACAGAGTCCTTATGGTCCTGAAACTTTAATTCTGATGATAATATTTGTTGGATCTGGTTTGATACCGAACTTTTGGACGAGTGTTTACGTCCGGCTCTCCTTGATCGTTTTTTGCCATCCGGACATTTGATTTTCTTCTAGGAAAATATGTGGAAGATGATGCATCATCCTGGAAATCTGACGAAGAAGCATTAGAGCTATCATTAAATGTAGAATTGTCTGATCCAAACTCCGAGGAGCTAAAGTACACCTTTCGAGATAGATTTGTACCATTTGATTTATATTTGTTTTTGTTTTTAAGTATGGATCTAGGTGTTTGTCCAATATTTTTTTGCGGATATACATAACCGGTGGTATAATCTTGTGTATCCCGTGTAAATTTCTTTTTCTTGACTGCCATAATTTGTTGTTCCGTTGTGTCCAGTTTTTTCGTAATATTGTCACGTAGACTATTATAATTAACCTCCTTTTCGAAGGAATGCATATGTGTGGCTAAATCCAGTCTCTCTTGCAGCAAAATAACCCGACAATATGATGCTGCCACTCAGTGTTTCATAATTGGGATAGTGTTCTCAAGCTTGCAAGCTTCTCCCATTTTCCTCCAAATATAACGATGGTCATTATGGCCAAACAGTTCAATTTTAGTTTTGTCAGACCACAGGACGTCTCCAAAAATCAGGGTCTTTGTCCCAGTGTGCACTTGCAAACATTAATCTGTCGTTTTTATTTTATTTTATTTTTTTATTAATTGCTTCATACTGGCAGAGTGGCCTTTCAGCTTCTCAGTCCATGTCAATACTCGTTCCACTGTGGATAATAACATGCTCTTACCAGCTTCAGCCAACATCTTCACAAGGTCTTATGCTTTTGTTCTTGGGTTGATATGCATATTTCGTACCAAAGCATGTTCATCTCTGTTACACAGAACCTGTCTCGTTCTTAAGAGGTTTGATGGCTGGACATCATGGGTATTTGTACTTGCATATAATTGTTTATACAAATGAACAAGGCACATTCAGGTATCTGGAAATTGCACCCAAGGATAAACCAGACTTGTGCAAGTCCACAATTCTCTTCCTGATATCTTGGTTGATTTCTTTAGACTTTCCCATGATGTTACACAAAGAAGCAGTGTGTTTCAGGTGTGCCTTAATATACATCCACAGGTGTGTCTCTAATTAACTCAGATGTTACCAATAAACCTATCAGAAGCTTCCAAAGACATGACATCATCATATGGGCTGTCCCAAATTGTTTAAAGGCATAGTAATCTTAATGTATGTAAACTTTTGACTTTTCAGAAAGTAATAAAAATGCCTGAAGAAATTCTCTCTCTCTCATTATTCTGACATTTGGCAAATATAAATAATTTTGGTAATACTAAATGACCTAAAACAGGAAAGGTTTCTTCTGATTTCATGTCAGATAGTGAGAAAAACATGTATATGTATCTTTTTATATAGTGTATGTAAACTTCTGGTTTCAACTGTACAATTCATAGGAGGCAGGGGTACTTCAGGTGATAAGCTCTCTTGTATGTGCATTAGCCTAGCTCTTCCTAGCATGAGTAAATAATTGAAAAATAAGGAACTGCCATCTCCTTTCCCTTTTCCTAATCAGCCAAGGTAACAACCAGCTGTAAACTAGTATTATCACAGTAGACAGAACTATGGTTATTGGCCCTTCCCTGCGTAAAAAAAAAAATCAATTAAATGGTATCTTGCTCTTCCTGGAACCTCTGGTGTATTAGATACTGGGTAAAGGTAAGGGGGCTTTTGGCTGGCTAACACTAAGCCTCTGCATTACAAATGGAAAAACTATTTTACTACTTAAAGGGGTATTCCCATCTACATCATTATTTTTTAATTTGTAGATGATTAAAAGTTAAACGTTTTTGCAAATGTAAGTAACTAAAAATTCTGCAGAGTTTTAAAGATTTTCTCTAACTTTCTTGGTGGTGACAGTCTGTTATCTTGATCGGTTGCCAATGGATATGACCACTAAGGCCATGAGTTCTTTATTGTGGCCGGGATATCTTCTGATACATGCAGTGTCCCTGCATGATAACCCAGGTACAATAAGAAAACCATAGCTGGGTTCCTGACAAGTCCCAGACCATAGAAAGTTTCTGCATTGGTGGTCGTACCCATAGCAACCGATCAAGATAAAGGACTGTCACCACTCAGAAAGTTAGAGAAAATCTTTAAAACTTTACAGAATTTTTAATTACTTATACTTGCAAATATGTTTAACTTTTAATTATCTACACATATAGATATGATTATGTACATGGGAATACCCCTTTAAAGTGGTTAAAGAGTTACGTATTGAAATAAACACTCCTTCACACAATCCTCTTGACCATATAAAAAAAGCTTGTTCAATGTACTGTAACAAAATCTAAATAATTTGCAAATAAGGACAAAAATGCTGCAAATACATAGTTAATATGTCTAGCAGCAATAGTACATCTCAAAATTGCACAAATAACTCCAGTTTTTTGTGCAAATGATGTAACACATCCCTCTCACTTTAATGCTGGGTGTAGACTGTGCATGTATTTTAGAAATCAAGGCTTTTACACATAGTTTTTTTTCCGCTGGGACTGTAAAGCACTGTACTTTTTCCGCAGCATTTCGTCAATAGCTAAAAATGCTGCATTTCTGCAACATGTGTCTTTAGCCTTTGTCAGAAGGTGAAAGGCAAAGTGCTGGAGTCCCGCTATATCAGCCCCAGATTCCTGAGTTATGTGTGCCCCAGGTGTGGGTCCTGAGGCTCATTACTGGCCCATATAAGGTTGCAGAGCCTGCACTTCAGGGCAGAGAGGAAGTTCCTGGGTCTGTGCTGACACTGAGAGCCTTGTGATAAAGTACAGTGTTTTTTGGATGAATCGTGTGGCTGGTAGTAAACCACTTGTATAGTTAATATTTTCTGGTTAGCTAGCACTCAGACGAGCAGGATTTTGTTTAATGTTATTTTCACTGAAGTTAAGGCTGTATTTTATTTTGCTCATTTTTGTGCCTGACATAGAGGTTTATTTATTTTGCTGTTTTTCTTAAATAAATCGCTTTGCATACAAGATTTGTGTCCCTGACTCTGACTGGTTGAGTTCGCACACCACTGTTTATAGCGAGCTACCTTCCCCATACCTTATTCAGTTCTAGTAAATATACACTAATTAATATCACTTCTAAGTATCTACATGAGTACAGAAACTAGTGACTGCATTATATATATCAATTCTATATAACTTCTTAATATGGAAATCTGTTAATAGTTGTACATGTGTTCACTAATAGAATATCAATAGAAAAATCATATGCAATAAAGTAAATATAATTCACATTACCCTATGAAATAAATAAACATAGTGAATAGAGACCATTGATAGTACCCAGGTTCCCATGCTAGAGTCTTCTTAATCTAAAGACTATATTCACTCAGATGGTGTGCAGAAATCCCTTTAGACACTGTTGCTAAATATTTTGGCAAAGCACTGTCGTTCCTGAAATATTTTACATATAGAATATGTAATGAAACAAACACCAGTACTTAACTTTACATGGACGGAATATTGTATTTATATGTCACAATTAATTAAAAGTTTTATTTCTCTTTTTTCTTTTTTTTAGCACTAGATGTATAATACTGTACAGAAGCTGAAGATCTCTCCACAAAGACAGGAATGGAATACTCTTGTAAGACATTACTAAGTGTTCTTTGTTTAATGTGTTTTCCATGCAGGTTTAATTAAAAATGTGTGAAATGTGTTTTGCATTTTCTGCTAAGCTGTGCAGGCAGAGTTAAATCCTACTAAGAAAACTTGAATTTTATTATAGTACCAGATCCACTGAGCTGCAGGTTTTCATTTAAGAGACTCGGTTTATAAGGAGCTGCTACAGACACCATTAATTTTTTGTGTGCTTTATGGAATGAAATTGATACTGATCAACAAACAAACATAGCGTTCATTGTTACTGAAGTTAAAGGGACTCTATCAGCAAAATCATGCTGCTAGAGCCCCACATATGCGTGAATAGCCTTTAAAAAAGGCTATTCAGGCACCGTAAATGTTATATTAAACTACTCCCCCCCTGTTTTAAAATTAAACCCTAAAAAAGAATGTGCTCTACTTACTGAACGTGCACGCTGGGCGGGCATTCAGGGTGTGTCTTCTTCTTCATCCACGCCTCTTCTTCCTCTGATGTCCTCCGGTCCCGTCCTCCTCCGGCGCTCGTGAGAGGACACTGATATAAAAAAAATGGCCTGGGCGCCTGCGCAGTAGCCGTAGTAGAAGCTGCATGCTACTGCGTATGCGCCCAGGCCATTTTTTTTATTTCAGTGTCCGCTCGCGAGCGCCGGAGGACGGGACCCGAGGACATCGGAGGAAGAGGAGGCGTGGATGAAGAAGACGGCGCACCTTGCCCAGCGTGCACAATCCGTAAGTAGATAACATTCTTTTTTAGGGTTTTATTTTAAAACGGGGGGGAGGGTAGTTTAATATAACTTTTACAGTGCCTGAATAGCCTTTTTAAAGGCTGTTCACGCATATGTGGGGCTCTATCAGCATGATTTTGCTGATAGAGCCCCTTTAAATAATAGATAGATACTGTATTTTTTGCTTTATAAAATGTATTTTATTTCCATTGAAAGTGGGGAGGAAAAGTCAGTGCAAAGCGAAGGTGCAGAAAATCAAGCCGGCACTATTGCACAATCGCCACGCACAAAACATTATTATATTCTGGGGTCTCTTATTACCCCAGAGTATAATGATCGGAGGCCCTGGGGAGTTCATTAACCATAATATATGGTGTAACTTGCCTCTCCTCGGCTCCTGCTGTGGTCTTTCTGCGTCTTCTATTCACAGACAATTCTCTGAGACACCTTGGTGGTCCCTTCAGCAACTTCTCCTGCATTTGTTTACATTCTTCCCTAGCCTACAACTCCCATGATCCCCCTCTTACTCCCTGTCTCACACCCTTCCCTGTTTCCCTATCTAGCCTGTGGACTACTAGCCCTATCTATTTACCTACTTGCCTAACTTAACCCCAGTCCCCCCAATCATACTTAACTGTCATTGAAATTCTTGTGCATGCTTAGTTTGTGCTCTTCACTTCTGCCTGCAAGTGTACAATAAAGCTCTACTGAGCAGTCACTGTCAGGTGCGGAAGAAGTGACGCTTCATGCGAGAAGTCTGTAAAGAGGCAAGTATAATTGGGACAGCGGAGTATTGGTGATGCTTTGTTTCCGGAAATGCAGATACAGAATGTCACTGGATCATCAGACAATGTGCCTCGGGCAGTTACATGACCACCCCAGGTATATAGGTAAATATAGATTTATTTATTTATTTATTCATTCATTTGCTCATTCACTTATTTTAATGAAGTCAATTAAAAGTTAGCTGGGGAGAGGGGGTTTAGTTTAGGGATTAGTTTTCAATTTATCCCGGACCCCACATTGTGGAAATGCTACGTTTTTTTGTTGCAGATTTTGTTGCGTTGTTTTGAGTCAAAACCAAGAGTGCATTGATCAGAAGGTAGAAGTATAAGAACTTCCTATTTATTTGCCATTCCTTCTATATCCACTATAAAGTTTGGCTAAAAAAGGCAGCAAAATCTGCAACAAAAGGGAAAAACGTTCCTGTAACATGAGTTTTTATAGGTGATAGCTTTTGATGACATATATGTAGTATAGTTCACTCATTTTAGATCAGTGTTTAACCTACACTGGGCACTGCCACCAGCTGATATTGGCAGCGTTGTAAGCAGATGGCTCTATTCACTGTATAGTGGCTGTTTCTGATTATTACAGCTTAGCGCCTAGTAATGTAAATAAGAGCTCAAGATTCTGCAGGCAGGACTTTTGTCTCTGCCGATTTCAGGGAAAAAACAGGTGTTCCCCATTATAGTCTATGAAGACCAAGTGGTCCTGAGGAACGGAAACCCAAACGTTAGTGTGAACCTAGCGGAACCCAGCCCAGCTATTATCCTAAAGATACAGCTGTCTTAGAAATCCTTTCAACATGATATGAAACAGACTATAACAAGCTAAAATGTATTATTCATTATTTATCTGTTAGATATCTATAAAACACTTTAGGCAATATTAACAACACTGAGATATGCCAATGTATGGCCCAAAGGAACGTTATACAGGAATCTCTTTGGTTTTCACTGATATATGCAGATTGCACTATTCCTGAAGTTAATTTACTGAATGCCATTTATTTTATCTGAAGTGTACTGTGCCTTTAAAATCAGGTCTGACTCATGGACAACTAAAAGAAACTTGTTACCTAACAAGTTACCAAAAAAGTAGTCAAAAAAGCTAAGAGTCTTGTTGTTGTTGGCGGGGCCTTCACAGATGAGAATTATAGGAAAGACTGTAGCTTTGTCAGGTTCAGTTAAATCCAATGTTCACTCCTCCACTCTGCCGAGCCTTTGCTTTCATAGGGACAGAATTTCACTAACAAATACAGATGTAGCAAAATGTAACTGACAATTATTTGGAAAGCGTAGAAGCCATTTTACAAGGTATTGCCATTAGTTTGATACTGATTTCCCTGCTGACAGATTCCTTTTAAAGCATGTAAAAAAATAAATAAAAATGCAGTTTTTCATATACATGAAGTACAGGCTAAGATTCCATGTAGCAGGGCGCAGCAAAAAAAAAAAAAAAAAAAGGGCTGCAGGAAAAAACTCTTTTCAATAACAATAAGCTTTTTCTGTTGCAGATTTTTGCATATATTTGTTATGCAAGGTTAAAGGGATATTCCAAAATGGGACATTTATGACTAATCCATAGGCTATGCCATAAATGTCCTGTAGATAAGGGTTCCACTTCTCATAGAAGTGAATGGAGCTACCAGATCATATACAGTATACTCTCTACGTATGCAGTGGCAAGACAGGAGTCAGGGAATCCAGTTCTCTAAATAGAACTGGGACCCTCATCCATGGGACACTTATGGCATATTCTGTGAATGCCATAAATTTGCCAGATGGGAATACCCTTTTAAGTGGATTGGACCAAGTATGATCATTGGATCATTGGATTGGACATGATGATCAGAGGGGGTCTACTGACTGTACTGGACCCCCATTTTCATGATCTTGTGATTCCAGTGGTTGGACTCTTAATATTGAACATGTTAGTCCTCTATCAATTGGATAGGGGTAAACTTCAAGATTTGGACCAGCCCTTTTAAGTAATAAGAGGTACACTGTATGATAATTACCCACAGAAAAAGGAGTCTGGCGGTATAATGCTTAGAATTGTGCTATCTATATACTGTAGGGTCATTAGGGAATTATTAAGGAATACTGTATTCTAATGCCATCGCTGGATGAGATGGATACTTGGATGATCTGCTGCACTAATTCAATCTGTCTTGCAATATTTCCCAGGCTTTCTCTCTGTAAACAATCAAAGGGCCTTCTTCTGTTCCCACTCTTTTTTTCCATCGTGCCTCGGGCCACTTATTTACTTTAAACATCATACTGTTTCATATAAAACTAAACCAAAGCATTAAATTGGATCAAGGAAACAGCATACAATTTCCGGAAGCTGTTAACAAAATCTGTTTGAACATTCACGTACTGACTCCACTCTTGTCATTTACAAAATGCAGATTTTAACCAGTTATTTCTAACACAGTTAATCCCTAACAAAGAAATAACATTATTCCCGTAGCGAAAGGTGTTCACGGAGATTAAACTTAAAAAAAGGGAAAGATCTGCCAAAAGTGTGAATTTCCTGGACTTCACAGCCATTCACACTAAAAGCAGACATTTCCACACTTCGTCAGGAATCCCACAAAACCTTATAGTCAGCCTGGCAGCCTGAATGTAGAGCCTTCTCATATTTACCAGGCTATCATTATAATAACCAGGCGCTTTCCAGATATTATCAAGTATAAAATTCATTAGCAAACAGAACCCCTCACCTGCAGAGGATACTGTGCACCATGACATTCTGCAAACTAGTTTTATGAGCAGGGGTTTAGCGCCAGAGGGCAGAATAAGTGTCGGGTTTGCGGCTGAAATCTGTATGGAACACTTGCATGAAAGTGTTTGCTTTCCTCCTCTTTACCTTTCCCTTTTGTGCAAATAATTAAATTACATTTCTTTTTTCTATTGCTTAAAGGGCAGCATACCAACCTGAAGCTAGGTAGATAGGTTAGGGCAGGGGTGGGCAATTAATTTTCCCATGGGACCGCATGAGAAATTGAAACTGTTCTAAAGTGCTATGCACGCCGTGGCAGATTTAGCCCCACCCACTTCTATGTTGACTCCGCCCATTCTCAATCATTTTTTTCATGTGTCCCCACAAAGTATAATCCTCCTACAGTCACCCTAACATTATACACCCCCACATTATAATGTTTCCCTCCAAATGTCCCACAGTATTAATTCCCTCTCCTGGGAACTAGAGGGGACATTAAACTGGGGCAGCTGGAGGGGGACATTAAACAGTAGGGGTAGTTGGAGGGGGACTTTAAACTGGGGAGGAAATAGAGGAAGACATCTTCCCGTTCAGCAACCCCCCGCAGTTTAATATGCTCCTCCAGCTGCCCAAGTTTAATGTCCCTCTCCATCTTCCCCCCAGTTTATTGTCACCCTCCATCTGCCCCCTAGTTGAATGTCCCCCTCCATCTGCCTTCAGTTTAACTGCCCCCTACATCTGTCCCCAGTTCCCTCCTCTTACGCACACATACTGTCTCTTCTCTTCTCTCCTTATCTTCCTTCAATCTCCATTCCCGGCAGCTTGCTCTTTCTGTGTAACAGTAACCACACTGTCCCATGTGGCTCTGCCCACTAATGAGTCTTAGCCTATCCTAGTTGAACTAAAGCGCCTGTAATGACGTCATCAAGGTCCTTTAGTGAACTTACCATTCGGCATCTACTTTTATCCCACAAGCTATGTGGGACGGACAGAACCAGTCAAAGGGCTGGATGTGGCCCGTGAGCCGTACTTTTCCCCGATCTGGGTTAGGGTCACCTGAGTGTTTCCCCCTTGTGTGTCAATGCTTCAGTTGTCAAGATATCTCTGTTTTTGTCAATAAGTAGATGACTACTTTGGAGCAAGGATGTTGATATGCTGGGTTCTTATCTCAGACTACCTTTAAAATATTACATGCAGGACTTTTTACTACGCAATTTTCAGGCAGATTCGGGGATGGAAACCCCGAACGGACTTCGAATGCTGGTGCCAATCCCATCTTATTGTTAGTCTACATACATTTCTGTAGTAATACAGGATATGCCCTACACAATAATACAATACAATAATATAATAATTATCACTTTGCTGCTTATTACCTTATTAATAATTATTACGTAATTAAATACAATATAATATATATAATAACAGCGGTCATATGGATTAGACAGGCATAGTATTGATGCAGAAAGGTAAATAAAGCCCAGCAGGAACCACCAGAGTAAAGGAGCAGGAATAGCAGCTGAATTGTTAGGTGATCGCAAATTCTTTGGTAATTTTATACCATTTCCTTCATTTGTTCAATGTTCTTTTAATCTCAGAAATCCTCTTTATTATGAGGCCCAATTCGATCAGAAACATATTGATTGGCAGTCAGTTTTCACTGGTCTTATCACATAAGTCAATGCAAGGTGAATAGGTTTAGTAGCTATAGTGAGTAAAACCACACTTTTTAATACAAGCTATAGTGAGTGTTCCATCTCCATCCATCGCCATTCATTCATGTAGCATAGCCTACCAATAAGTATTAGCTGGATGGTCAACTCATTGAAGGCACAATTAGATGGCAATTATCAGGAGAAAAAAACATTCTAGGAACTTTGTATTTGTGTTCCTAATAATTTCCCTGAATATTGCACTGTCTAATAGGAGTTTACATTACTTATTTGTATTGGTATATCATTCAAGCATGAGATATGAGCTGATGTTCCTGAGCAGATGACGTCCTTGGCTCCAAGGAGGGATTTGTATACTTACATCACTATGTACAATACACATGTAACTCGTATAAAGAGTTATGGACATATTGTGTACAAATGAGTGCCATGAAAAGAATAACTCTTATATAATCATGATCCCAATGAATTGCTATAGCTGGATGCAATAGAAAGGCTTCCCTCTTCCTACATTTTAGAGGAAGCCCCGGAGACTATGCACAGGAGCAATGGACCCCAGTCAGTATGGCTTTTATATGCATCTCTATAATATGGCAGATCTATTTATTGATATCAACTATTTGGCATTGTACGGCGATTCATTGTACCATATGATCTATATTGGGCATTACGCAAATGGACTGAAAGGTAATATGCACTCATAGATAGAGTATGGGAACATAGGGGATATGCATTATAGTAATACTGGGTACCTGTGTATGTTATATAAGATTTTCACATTATATATATATATATATATATATATATATACACACTCACCGGCCACTTTATTAGGTACACCATGCTAGTAACGGGTTGGACCCCCTTTTGCCTTCAGAACTGCCTCAATTCTTCGTGGCATAGATTCAACAAGGTGCTGGAAGCATTCCTCAGAGATTTTGGTCCATATTGACATGATGGCATCACACAGTTGCCGCAGATTTGTCGGCTGCACATCCATGATGCGAATCTCCCGTTCCACCACATCCCAAAGATGCTCTATTGGATTGAGATCTGGTGACTGTGGAGGCCATTGGAGTACAGTGAACTCATTGTCATGTTCAAGAAACCAGTCTGAGATGATTCCAGCTTTATGACATGGCGCATTATCCTGCTGAAAGTAGCCATCAGATGTTGGGTACATTGTGGTCATAAAGGGATGGACATGGTCAGCAACAATACTCAGGTAGGCTTTGGCGTTGCAACGATGCTCAATTGGTACCAAGGGGCCCAAAGAGTGCCAAGAAAATATTCCCCACACCATGACACCACCACCACCAGCCTGAACCGTTGATACAAGGCAGGATGGATCCATGCTTTCATGTTGTTGACGCCAAATTCTGACCGTACCATCCGAATGTTGCAGCAGAAATCGAGACTCATCAGACCAGGCAACGTTTTTCCAATCTTCAATTGTCCAATTTCGATGAGCTTGTGCAAATTGTAGCCTCAGTTTCCTGTTCTTAGCTGAAAGGAGTGGCACCCGGTGTGGTCTTCTGCTGCTGTAGCCCATCTGCCTCAAAGTTCGACGTACTGTGCATTCAGAGATGCTCTTCTGGCTACCTTGGTTGTAACGGGTGGCTATTTGAGTCACTGTTGCCTTTCTATCAGCTCGAACCAGTCTGGCCATTCTCCTCTGACCTCTGGCATCAACAACGCATTTCCGCCCACAGAACTGCCGCTCACTGGATGTTTTTTCTTTTTCGGACCATTCTCTGTAAACCCTAGAGATGGTTGTGCATGAAAATCCCAGTAGATCAGCAGTTTCTGAAATACTCAGACCAGCCCTTCTGGCACCAACAACCATGCCACGTTCAAAGGCACTCAAATCACCTTTCTTCCCCATACTGATGCTCGGTTTGAACTGCAGGAGATTGTCTTGACCATGTCTACATGCCTAAATGCACTGAGTTGCCGCCATGTGATTGGCTGATTAGAAATTAAGTGTTAATGAGCAGTTGGTCAGGTGTACCTAATAAAGTGGCCGGTGAGTGTATATATATATATATATATATATATATATATATATATATATATAATTATTTTTTTATTTTAAACTGGACTGTACTAATAGCTC
The DNA here is from genome assembly GCF_031893055.1 of Leptodactylus fuscus. Lineage (NCBI taxonomy): Eukaryota > Metazoa > Chordata > Amphibia > Anura > Leptodactylidae > Leptodactylus > Leptodactylus fuscus. Next base: position 75,152,510 of record NC_134268.1, on the reverse strand, counting down.
AAAACATTGCTATTGCCTGGTTCACATTAACATATGTATTCCGTCCAGGGGAGTCTGCATGAGAACCCCCCTGAACGGAATACCAACGCAACTGCAAACGGACCCCATAGACTATAATGGGGTACGTGCGCTTGCCGCGCACTGCCCGCACAAATCATCAGCTTTCTTGCATAAAAAAATCCTTCTATTGTATGCATTAGTGTGGCTGACAGGTAATCCTCCCAAGCCCCCCTTACATATGAATGCTTGACTCTTCTCTATGGGAAAAGTTGAAGCTGCAAACCTCTTCCTGAGGGCAAAAGAAGGGGAACATTGACGTTCATAAGACAGTGTCTAGCTGGGTTTAGCCAACTCTTCTCTTGTATGAGGATTGTAAGAAGCAGTTTTTCTTGAAACACATACATACAATATATTGTGGATTTTATGTGCAATTCCAATAAATTTTAGTGAGTCTGCTTTACAGGGCATTGTACAATGATAAATGGGCCTTTACACAGGTATCGTACTTCTTACACATGTTCAAGACAAGTTCAAGAAAGTTTTAAGTAAGTAAATATTTAAGTGTAATGAAATTAAAAGTAATAAATCAGACACTTCAGTTGTTGACAAAAATATTAAATCTGGCTCCAACCTTTTCATCTTGGCACTGAGAGAACATTGTCTTTAACTGCAGAACTTGGCAACTGAGTAGAGGTAAAGGAAGACATTAATTAAAATATTACAAGTAGTCTGCTCCGAAGTTTGTTTTAAGGGCTTGACTTGGATGGTATGTGATATGGCGTTTACATTTAGGACTCGACTGATGAGCTATAATGCTAACAATTAAAAGCGCTTGTAGTTTAACACTTTCAAGACTGGATGTGATTTGGGCTCAGAACAAAACTTTACCTCTTGGTATGCTGCATTTCTTTCTTTTCTTTTTTTTGGGGAGTGGGTGAGGGGGTGAGGGGTACTTTCTTAAGTTAGGACTGCAAAACAACACTGCCTGTAGGTCTCAGCATTTGTGATTATTTTTCCACCCTTGAGAATGACATTGAAGTTGTGACACAAATCATGGTAATTTTATAGCTTTATTCAGATTTAGTTGCCATTTCATTGTGAAGTCGTGGCCTAGTTGCTCCGAGTTTTAGTTGGTTACATTATTGATTGCTGTGGAAACACTTCAGAAAAAAACATTTAACAGTACCAGCAAAGTGAGTGAAATTTCATTTCATCTCATCAATACACTGCGGAAAAACTAAATTGTCAAAAACCCATGCATTTGTGAAAATCGTAATGTTAATCTTACCTTCAGGATTGCAAGCACCTTCCCTATAAATTCAATGGGGGAAGACAAAATGCACAGCAAAAAGTGCAAACAAAAAACCCACAATAATTGCACAACATTTTTTAGCTGTGTTTAGCCATGTGGGGCTTTAGACTTATATTGTATTATTTGGAGGACAGGAGAGTGAAAACATTCAACAACTACCAGAATGGAATCGCAGCAAGCTCAGGACAGTCGAGTAAGTCTATGAGAAACATAATAGATAAATATGACTGTGATATGATAGTACATAAACCATACTGTTGCATCTGTGTATTACTTATAAGCAGAATACATTAATATTTCTATAATTTCACAAATACTATATTTGTGCTTGTAACTGACTTTTCTACACTGCAACTAAGCAGAATCATACACATAAGCCAATGTGTAATATTGAATTCAATAGTAGATCTCAGCGTTTAGATATCGGCCTCTCAATATGTAACCCCCTCACAGGAGTTACTAATGGTTATTTGGCCATATAAGTGCCTTACATGTTATGATAGTTTGTATATGTTGTCATGTTCATCCTGTATTCATTTGTGTAATGTTGTTAAGCTATTGTTCTCTGGTTTCACTTGTCCTAGTGAGCTGTGGTCTCCATAGCAACACACACTATGGTGAGTGGATCTGTAGCTGGAACAGGAAATAGTCATAGCAGGGACAGGAAGTAGTATTATGTAAGCAGCCAAGGAAGGAGAAGCAAGGAGAAGTGTGGAGAGGCCATCTTGTGTTTCAGACACTGTGCTGTGAGGATTGCCACAGCAGCACCAGGACAGAGTAGCTGTGTGACAGCGCCCCCCATCACTATCAGTAAGAGGATGGGATTATATCAGGCTAAGCAGAGCTATAACCCCGGCAGCCTGCACCTACCTCTACAAGGTAAATGAGCCCCTGCAGTAGACCAGAAGCTGGATCTGCAGACATCTTAGACCCTCTGCTAATACATGGGAAGGTGTCAGCCAGCTACAAGCCACTGTGCCACAGCTCACTGCTACAGGACAAGTGACCAGCAGATGCCTGTTACAATAAAGCAGTGAGCACTTCTACTGATCCTGGCCTGGACATCGCCTTCCTTGCAGCCAAGCCCTGGGCAAATGCTCTTTGTTGGAGTAGAGCACTGGCACCCACATCACCATCTCCAGCCAGGGACCAGCGGGTGTCTCAATACTCCAACTGGCGTCACATCTAACTGACTCTGCCTATTTCCCTGTGAACCTCTCCTGGGAGTTCTGGTGCCTATAAGGTCACCGTGACAGTCCAGCCTCCTGCACGGTTCTTCCCGGGGTGGTCGCAGTTGGCGTCACGAACAGGATTGCTGTGCCATTGAAAAAGAAGGGAGGCACTTGAGCTACTGGCAGGAAAAAGGATCTGTGACTGCAACACTGTGCAATATCGCCATCTTGGCCCTGCATCACACGCTATACCTGAATCTACAGCACAGGCAAAAGCAGGTGAGCCACGTACTGCCAGTATGTTTAGGAACAAAGGAAAAAGGGATTTTGTCAGTTTTAAACACCAAGGGTTCAGTAGTGAAGATGAGGAAGAGGGGTGTAGTGTTTCAGCCCCCACAGCTGCAGTAATGCCAATCACAATGCCTTATTACCCAGGTGTGCCATGGCTGCCACTCTATGTAGGCGAGCCAAATACCCTAAAGGACTTTAAAGAAAAGATGCAAGCAACTTTCAAAGTTTATCCCCTCACTGCTGAGCAGAAGGTTGCTATGTTAATGGGTCAGATGGGAGGAGCAGCCCTCCGTGAAGTTAAGTCCTGGGATGTTAAGGAGAAACAAACTGTTAAGCAAATATTTGATAAACTGCGTGCCATATTTGAAACTAAGACTCTGTCAGAACTAAAAGCTCGGTTCTTTAGCCGCAAGCAGAACGCAGGTGAAAGTCTTAGAGACTATGCTCTGAGCTTGGATGAAGCTCTCCTCCAGGTTGCGCAACTAGATCCCCATGAGCTTCACAATTATGATTGCACGCTGAAGGAGCAATTCATCGAGGGTGCTACACCTGATGCAGTTAAAATGCAACTACGTATTCTTAACTCTCAAGACCCTGACCGACCCTTCAACCTATTTAAAGAGACAGCCATCCAAATCCTTAAAGTGGACACAATGTCAGAGGAGCAGCATAATGTGCCCTCAGCCTCTACAGCACCTCCGCCCTGTGTAATCCAACAACCCATTGCTCAGTGCGCACAGATCCAACCTTCTGACTCCAACATTGAACTCCAAGGACAAATCGCTGAACTTTCAAAGAATCTAATTAAGCTTTGCAAAACAGTGGATGACCTTCAGCTGACACCACCGAGGTCTCCCTCATCCCGGCACTGGCAGCGACCTTCGCCACGTCAGTATTCACGCAGACCGTTATTCCGACCCGGTCGCAGGGTCACGGACCAGTTTGATTCATCCGGAAGGCCCATTTGTCGAAGTTGTCATTTACCAGGACACGTTGAACGAGAATGCCAGTCTTTAAACTAGGCCGTCCTGGGGCAGAGGACCTACCCCCAGGAGACAACCACCACCATGGTCCACTATCACCTGAATGGGGCCGACGTTTCATTGGAGACCGCCCTATCCTTTCCATCAATACGAACAACATCCCACTGACTGCTCTCTTCGATACGGGATCACAGATGACTACCATGCCCCTTGCCCAGTTTGAAAAATATTGGTCTCGAGATCAGCTACAACCATGCAATCCTCATGAGCATGTGACTCTAATTGCCAGCAATGGACAAGAACTTAAACAGGTGGGATACTTCCTAGCCACCCTTAAGATTGGCAAAACCGAACTGAAGGATCAAGGGATTGTCATTGTGGACGTTGCCAAAGACAGAGACCCTCCCTCCATCATCATTGGGACCAATGTCTTAGTTAATTGTTTTGATGAAGCCATTGCTGCCTTGTCTGACACTCTTCAAATAGCCGCTCCAAAAGAGAGACACATCTACCATAAGGCCATTAAGGTTTTGGTCCAACAACAACAGGTCCAACTTTCCCAAGGTGAGATTGGAAAAGCTAGGGTGACTGACGCTAGACCCATCATCTTACCACCTGGTCATGTGATGATGGTCTGGTGCCGGGCCAGGTTTGGTGTCAAAGGCAGGGATTACTCCGTGCTCATCGAGTCAATGCCTACGGATCGTACAGTTATTGCTGCCCGTAGTTTGGCTAAGGTGACCCATGGACGAGTCCCTGTACAATTGTTGAATTTTGGGGATTCTGAAGTTACACTACCTCGGTATACAGTGGTTGCCAAATTATCCAGAGTTCAGGATGCTGATTGCCTCCAGAGAGTCCATTGTGAAGCTCAGACCACCAATTCACAACCCACATGTAACCCCACTGGGGAGCAAAAAGAATGGTGGCAAGAGATTCACCTTGGAACCCCTGAGACGCCTTCATCTCAGCTGGAAGGGGTATTGCGGGTAGTTCACGAATTCGAACACATTTTCAGCAAGTCCCCTATGGACTTTGGGCATGTCACTGCAGTGGAACACACAATTCAAACTGGTGATCATCCTCCCATCAAGGAAAGACATAGGCCCATTCCCCCAGCACAATACCAACAAGTAAAAGGCTTACTCCAAAACATGAAGGATTCCGGTTTCATAAGGGACAGCCGAAGCCCTTGGGCTGCTCCCTTAGTACTTGTCAAAAAGAAGGACGGTACCATTCGCCTTTGCGTGGATTACCGCAAATTGAATGATATCACCCACAAGGATGCGTATCCGCTGCCCCGGATAGAGGAGTCCCTTGCAGCTCTTCAGTCTGCAGCCTACTTCTCTGTCCTGGACCTTACCAGTGGATACTGGCAGGTCCCTATGTCCCCAGCTGATGCTGAAAAAACTGCCTTCACAACACCAATGGGTCTGTTTGAATTTGACCGGATGCCATTTGGGTTGTGCAATGCGCCTGCCACATTCCAACGGCTCATGGAGTTCTGTTTAGGTCATCTAAACTTTGAGTCTGTCTTGTTATATCTGGATGATATAATTGTTTACTCCAGGACATATGCAGAGCATTTGGATCACCTTGCAAGAGTGTTTGAGTCTTTGGATCGCTATGGTCTGAAACTCAAGCCTTCCAAATGCCATCTCCTAAAATCTGAAATCCAATACCTGGGACACATTGTGAGCGCTGATGGGGTGTCGCCAGATCCTCAGTACACTGAACGGATACGAGACTGGCCTACCCCTGAAACGGTAAAAGACATCCGTAGATTCCTTGGGTTCGCCGGTTATTACCGCCGATTTGTAAAAAACTTTGCCCGGATTGCTGCACCCTTACAGGCTGTACTGGTAGGTCAGTCTACCACCCGATCTGGTAAGAGTCCAACTATCCAATGGACCCCTGAAATGCAAAAAGCATTTGATGAGTTAAAAGCGGCCTTAGTCGGTCCAAATGTCCTTGCTTACCCTGATTACAGTAAACCGTTTATTCTGCAAACAGACGCAAGTAAAACTGGACTTGGTGCTGTCCTGTCCCAGAAACAAGAAGGTTTGATTAGACCCATTGCATTTGCCAGTCGTTCGCTTCGGGCGACTGAACGTAATGACTCTAACTATAGCTCCTTTAAGTTGGAGTTTCTGGCCTTGGTTTGGGCGGTTACCGAAAAATTCCATCATTATCTCACCGCCACTCCTTTTGTTGCATACACAGATAATAATCCTCTGACCCATCTTAGCACTGCCAAATTGGGAGCAATTGAGCAGCGTTGGGCTTCACGTCTTGCCAATTATCAGTTTACCTTAAAATTCCGTGCAGGGAGGGAGAATGTTAATGCTGACATTTTATCTCGGTTACCCCAAGAGTCAACTAATGACCTAGATGACCCTGACATATGGGAAGAAATTGAACTCCCTGACTTCTACGACAAAGTCACTCAACGTGTTAATCAAAATGTCCGGACCAAATATTGTAACCTTCAGACCGTGCGAGTTGAGTCCCTCCATCATATGGATTGGGAACAAGTCCAAAAACAAGATCCAACATTGCAAAGATTAAAAGACCTTTTAAAAGATTCTAATTCAATAGGTCCAGATAACAATGCAAGCCCTGAACTTCAAAATCTTTGGCGAGAGCGCGGTCGTTTAACTTATCTGCAGGGAAAACTGGTCCGCCGTTATGTAAATCATCGTACCCATGAGCGAGTGTTTCAGATTGTGATACCAAGACAAGACGCTCCTTTGATCTTGGATGCGTATCATAATCAGTCAGGACATTTCAATGCCCAAAAGACAGAACGAACCATTAAGGATCGTTTCTACTGGGTGGGAATGCGCCCTCAAATTGAACAGTGGTGCCGGGATTGTGCACAATGTGCTTTGCGGAGAGGATCTAACCAACGGGCCCCTCTACAGGGCATTGTCACAGTCAGACCACTAGAGTTGGTAGCACTTGACCACGTCAAGTTGACTCCAAGTCGGTCAGGATACACTTATGCACTAACAATGATTGACCATTTTTCAAAATTCATGGTTGTAGTCCTAGTAAAAGATCTTACTGGTAAAACAGCAGCTCGGGAATTCCAAAGACATTTTGGGCAACCCTACGGTTATCCTGAAAAGATCCTTACTGATCAAGGTCCTGCATTTGAGTCAGAGCTTTTTCAAGAGTTCTGCAACCTCTATGGGTGTCAAAAGATCTGCACTACAGCCTATCATCCCCAGGGTAATGGGCTTTGTGAAAAAGCCAATCAAATCATTATCAACATGCTGAGAACAGTTGCCCGTGAAAAACGATCTGAGTGGCCAGAGCTATTGCCAGAGATCACTGAGATCTATAATAACACCAGACAGGATTCCACAGGGTACACTCCTGCATACCTCCTTAGAGGACAGATAGGACAGCTCCCCGCTGATCACCAAATGGGAGTGATTACAGAGGTTAGGTCCCCACCTTTACCAAATGACACTTGGGTAGCAGAAAGACTAAGGGTTAATAGAGAACTTCCGGAACTTGTGTGTAAATCTCTGGACCAGGCTAGACACAAACAGGCTCTCCAGTATGACAAAGGAGCAAATGCTCAACCCTTGCAACCTGGAGATAAGGTCCTAAAAAGGCGACATGTTAGGCATCATAAGTTAGAGGATCGTTGGGAAGACAAAGCCTATGTTGTCCAAGAGGCACCACATGATAACACTAAAGTGTGTAAAATTGTTCCAGAGGATGGAGAAGGTCCATCGCAGTTAGTGTCTCGAGATGATCTCAAAGTCTGTCCCTCCTCTTATACAAGTCCAAGAGTGACCCGTCGGTTACCAGCTACTCCACACGCTCTGTCACAACCAAGATGGACATTACCCTGTATACCCATTCCGGGCCAACATGGTACAGAATTAGGACTTGCTCTGGCTTCCCCTAACTTATACTTCTTTGTGAGACCTACGGTTACACCGTTGCAAAGAGAGACTCCTTCTGTGTCAAGGGAAACAAGTGACTCCATTTCCTTAGAGGACTTTGTATCAGAGACTCCGGATACTCAGGTACTCCCTGTTGACAGAGAGGAGGCCTCAGAGCCTGAAACAATTTCTCAAAGGAGATCCCAAAGGGTAAACAAGGGTAAACCCTCAGTTCGCTACAGCCCTTAAAGGAGCATGCCAAGATCAGCCATAGTAGACTGTGCATTCCAGCTGATCATCTGCCTTGGAAACTTTGTTTATCTTCAGTTCAACAAATAAGCCATATACCTGGTGCCATAGTGGCGACACCATGCTTGGACTGCCCAAAGTTCTACCTCTATGTTTATTATTTGTTCCTAACCCATTTAACGTTTATTCCATTTACTTTGGACTATGGGATATTTAAGCCATTGACTGTTTTCTGTGTTATTGGTAGCCCGAGGACGTGCTACATTCAAGAAGGGAGGGATGTAACCCCCTCACAGGAGTTACTAATGGTTATTTGGCCATATAAGTGCCTTACATGTTATGATAGTTTGTATATGTTGTCATGTTCATCCTGTATTCATTTGTGTAATGTTGTTAAGCTATTGTTCTCTGGTTTCACTTGTCCTAGTGAGCTGTGGTCTCCATAGCAACACACACTATGGTGAGTGGATCTGTAGCTGGAACAGGAAATAGTCATAGCAGGGACAGGAAGTAGTATTCTGTAAGAGCCAGGGAAGGAGAAGTGTGGCAGTAGCCGCCATCTTGTGTTTCAGACACTGTGCTGTGAGGATTGCCACAGCAGCACCAGGACAGAGTAGCTGTGTGACAGCGCCCCCCATCACTATCAGTAAGAGGATGGGATTATATCAGGCTAAGCAGAGCTATAACCCCGGAAGCCTGCACCTACCTCTACAAGGTAAATGAGCCCCTGCAGTAGACCAGAAGCTGGATCTGCAGACATCTTAGACCCTCTGCTAATACATGGGAAGGTGTCAGCCAGCTACAAGCCACTGTGCCACAGCTCACTGCTACAGGACAAGTGACCAGCAGATGCCTGTTACAATAAAGCAGTGAGCACTTCTACTGATCCTGGCCTGGACATCGCCTTCCTTGCAGCCAAGCCCTGGGCAAATGCTCTTTGTTGGAGTAGAGCACTGGCACCCACATCACCATCTCCAGCCAGGGACCAGCGGGTGTCTCAATACTCCAACTGGCGTCACATCTAACTGACTCTGCCTATTTCCCTGTGCACCTCTCCTGGGAGTTCTGGTGCCTATAAGGTCACCGTGACAGTCCAGCCTCCTGCACGGTTCTTCCCGGGGTGGTCGCAAATATATATTACAATAAATGCAACAGAACCGCAGATTAGATTTTGATATACTGAGAAGTTGTTTCCAAGCAGGGATGTACATGAGCGACACCATGAATAGATAGCAAAGAAAAAAAAACACTAGAGACACCATAGCAAATGTGCAAAAAAGTGTTTGGAAAATGATGTTTTATGTGATCTAAAGGAAAATAAAAATCTAATTCAATACAAAGATCTGTGGTTTCGATTTTCTGCCTCTCCATAACACTAGTACACGGGACAGTTAGTGTGTTTGTGCTGAGTTGAACGCTCTGTCTACTTCATACTCCACAACATTTTCCCTTGGCTTGTGAATCTCCGACACATCCAAAAACTTTCTCTAAATTAATCTGTAGACTCCTGGGATTTGGCAGATACCATATTGCAGTATCCTGGCATTTCCATGTAGTAACTAAGGTTTCATATCTGAGTGTATAGTGAAGATACAAGTGATTCTCATTATATGTGTATAGGATGTTTTCAAGCCAAGCAGCTTTTTAAATACAGTTTTAAATGCAACTTTTTGGCATTGAAACATAAAAATACATATTATGTAAGTCTGTAAAAGAGCCTTGGCTTATTATTTTGTCCATTTGAAATTACAGCCAACATTTGGATTTCCTCAATAAATATTGCCATGGATTGATGAAGGAAGGTGAAAAGAAGAAAGAAAGGAGTATTGAAGGATTCCAGATGTTCCAGCAAGATTACCTGAGATGTTGCCCACACTTTAAGTAAGCTGTTTAGCTTGAACAGGGTCATATCTCTTTGTTTGTAGCTGATCTTTATTTTAATGGAAGGCTCAATGTGTCAGAGGAAATATCTCCTTGTGATGTCTAATTTCACCATTAGACATGTTTGTACTAGAATGTGTAATGAGATTTGCTTCATCCGAGCTAGCGAGTCAGATATTTCCTTTCATGTAACATTCTACATACATACACTACATTCTTATTCACATTTACCTGCTAATGCCTGAAATGGCCAAGTGTCATCCAAATGATGTCGTTTGTTATCATAAACTTGTATTCCTTTTAAATCCACCTGAATCTATGCAGAGTATTTATGGGCACCTTAAGAATACATAGAAAAGGAATTTGGCGTGAAAGTATCCATTTGGTGTAATTCCTTTAGACATTTTCTGCACATATTTTGCCTAAAGGACTATTCCCATCCTAAGTTGTTCATTAAAGGTAACTTTCCCCATAAGATAGGGAATAACTTGCCGATTGGCAGGGTCTGACTGCTCAGATCTCCACCAAACAAGAGAATGGACGTGGTCATGCCCCCGTGTGAAAAACTCCATTCACTTCAAACAAAGCAACAGCCGAGCGCTCCCATGTAAACAACTTGTTAAGATGGGAATACTTCTTTAATGCTTTAAGGTAAGTGATATCTTTACATGTATATACAGTACAGTGTCACACTGGGAGAACTACAAAAAGGAAAAAAATTGTTACTTTGCTATAAGAGATTGTATATTGATGCTGCAACTGTTATTTTAATAGTTCTGTAGAGTTCTATGTGTACTAAATGTACTGTAGCTTTTATTGGAATTTGTATTATCTCTATTTTTGCTTTGACGATGAGCAATACATTGTAATGTATTTTGTCGGCTGGGGGCGTCCCCCTCATCCGCTCATATCGATCAGGGCCTGCGTGCCTTGCTTTCAGATTTCCATGTTTGTTCTGTTCTTAACTTACAAAACCTTCAATAAAAACCGATTACACATAACTTTTATTGGAGCAAGCCATTAGGCTATGAGCTGAACAATTGGTACAATCCGTGAGGAACCTTGAGATAGGGAGGAGGAGACAATTGAGAGATCTCCTTCCTCAGTGAGGAAGATGAAGAACAAGAGAGTTCGAGTCCCTAGTTAGGCTGGTGCCAAGCCAGCTCCAAGCAAGCCACGGTGTTGTTTAGCAGTCAGATAACGGGAGTAATCCTTGCTCACTTTGTAGAAGTTGTGTGAAAACATAGTTCTAACCCTGTTTGTTAGCCACAAGTCAGGCAGGGGAAGCCTTTTTGGGTCAGTGAACCCACAACCAGGGCATTGCAGACCTTTGTAAATTAAGATACTGAAAGCACATTGTACCAAGGAATACTGAACAATAAGTTCATCTAATAATGCTCACACACAAGGTTTTCCAGGAATGTCTCAGCCAGATTCCCTTTGCTGCCCAGTCTCCAGATTTATCACCAATCAAGCACTTGGGGGATCTACAATCCCAGATGCAACATCTGTGAGCAAATGTGCCACAGGATACCATATGGAACCTGTATGCCTCCATGCCTTATCTTATCTTGTATCTAGGTTAGGGATGGTACTAGAGCTTCTTTTCAGTTGTACAGTTTTTCCAATAAAGGTATATTTTGCTCTAAAGTTGCAATCACTTACATATATCATTATTACAGTCATATATACATTTCATTCAATCCCAACAACTTCTTCTGATATATATATAGCAACTGTATTTCTGTATAGTCATTTAGTCATGTATTTTTATTATATAATTTTTGACTGGATAATTTCCTGGGACCCTGCTATCAATCCCCATTATTACTGTAAAATAGTCTTCCTACACCCCTGCAGCACCACAAATACCCCCCCCCCCCCATAACACTACTCCTGGGGAACGCATAGGGAGACTAATGATCATTCTTTAGGACGGATTGCTATACAGAAGTTGCTCTAACAAGTGTTCATTAGGGCTGCCATATCAGTAACAGTAATTAGGGGTCATGGATGGGGCACTTGAGAGGCTTCAGGGGAAGCCAGGGGGGCCCCTTTACATGGCTCTAAGATCCTGTGGCTGGAGTTAAAAGTAGACCATTGAAGTATGCCCGGGGCCATATGGTGTAGAACAGCCAATGACAGTTTAGTGCATATTTGGCATGTTTACTGGTCTAAAAGAGGCAGACAAAAGAAGACGGCTTTATGTGAAAATAAGTTTTTTATTTTTAATATTGATAACTTTTTTGTGTGTTACAGGATTTGCTGAATTGTTTGCACTACATCTGATTTGGTAGACTACAACAGTCATCAGTTGTTTTTTTAAATTTAAATAAAATGGTCAAACAGGGTTGTGTAGGGGAGTTTTTAATTCAGTAAAACATTTTTAACCCACCCAAATATTTCCTGGCCCCCCTCCCACCAGGGATACCAGGAAGATCTGAGTATGAGGCTGTAACTGACCTAGTGATGGTTAAGTACTGGGGCCACTGCACTGGCTAGTCTTACCATGGTGTTTAACCCTACCCAGATTGATAATACTGCTCTTCAGTCACAACACATCAATAGATGGTCAGGTGCTGCATCATACCAATTTCTTCCCGAAACCTCTGTTATTGGTGGGTACCAGGACCAGGACCAGTACCATCACAATTGAGGGAGTCACTGCTAGTTTTTTACTAGCTAACACTAAGCCCTACCTTAGTGAATATTGTCAATCAGATGTCAGCCATTATTTAGACAATAATCAAATCTAAAAAAAAACACGGGGATGTAAGATTTTTTTTTAATTACTCTCCCACACAAATCAACAAATTAAAAAAAAAAAAGATGATCAATGTAGTTGTCCGCCATATCCAATGTAGTCTAAATAGCATATAAAATATATATAATATATAAAATATAACAAAAACTTGGTATTGCCATAATCATACTGACCTGCATAACACAGGTGACATGGAATTTTGACTGCTCACTAGCGGAAAATTGCACTAGTGGAAAAAAAAAGGCTAGCAGAACCCATTGAAATCAATGGGAGGCTTTTTTCCATGTGGAAAATTCCACACCAAATTCTTCACCATTTTCCTCCGTGTTAATGCACCCTAAAGCCACCGAAGATTGAGAAAGAGCCCCCAAGAGCTGTTAGCCTGGGGGACACATGGTGTCATGGCCCTGGAGGACGTGTTAATTTTTAATTGGTAATTTTGAGGTAACTTCTATATTTCTTGGGACAGTTTGCGCCTTTCTCCCCCTTTTTTCTTCTCAGGTTTCAAGGTGGTACTTACCAAGGGGCTACCCCTGTGGTCTGCGTGGCTAATGGTCTCAACCATCTTCTGGAAGCTTCTAACTCCGGGCAGATGTCAAGAGAAGAATCAGCTGATTTGTCCGTTATGGCTGGAATGGTGGGAAATTCAAATATAAATAGGGGAGATTTCGCCGTGGTCAAGCAGTTGGCGAATGAAGCTTTAAAACCTCTGAGCTCCCGCCCACCCAGCCTCCTTTTTTTTTTGTATGAACTTTAAGAATTGTCACGATGCTTTGTTAGAGGGAAATGGTCACCCAGCTAATGCTGGGTGGACTAGGTTAATTGGTGATTCTGGTATTATTGATTATGGCTTAATTTGGTTATATCTTATTTATTTGGTTATTTATTATTGATATTTGGTTAATATATTTATCGATCATTAATTTGATTCGAATACCGATTTAATATTTGGAAAATTTAACCCTTAATAAACATTGCGGCCTTTATTTATCCAAACTTTGGGTTTGTGTAATTTATTTATTTATTTATTATTATTGGTTTAGTTTTGATATGGTTTGTATTACCTAGGTTTAGGTAAATTTAGGAATGGGGCCTATGACACCAAGTGAACAGGGAAGCTGGAAAATTAGAGAAAAGATGCATTTGCTTGACTTTCTTACAGTCTTTGTTTTTACTGTGTTCACTGAGAAGTCAAAATTCCATGTCACCTGTGTTCTGCAGGTCAGTATGATTATGGTGATACCAAGTTTTTGTTGTATTTTAACAGCTTAAAAAAAATTCTAAATACTTTGAAAAAAAATTCTGGGAGTCGCCATATTCTGACACCACATAAATTATTATATTTTTATATACAGGGATCCCACACTAGCATTTTTGGTTAAAATATAGTGGTGCTGGTGGAGGAAGCAACTGCCGGCTAAGCAAATTCTTGTGTTGCATGTTTAGCGCAGCGATGCACCTCATGAGTTTATTTAGTGACGGCTACATCTGTAGATGGAATCCTTAGAGAATTGCAATTTCTTGAATATATGCTATTAAGCTAGACATTGGAATGACATTTAATTTGCTGACAACCACATAACAATATTTGTATAAAAGCTGATTTCCTCTTTTATTTAAATAGATATCATTCAAAATATGGCATCTTTAGTAACAAAACTCAAATTGCAAATAGTAAATTGCCCTTCCTTTGGCCCTCAGGACCACAGCAATTCATTATGTAATAAACATATATCATCCACAGGTATCAGAGATTCCAGGATATGCCAGTAGAACATTTTACACTTGACAGGATGGATTCACTAATTTGTGCTGCTTTTGCCAAATTATGACCCTCCTATCAGCATGGTGCAATAGAAATTTGCTTGTCCAGTGATCCTAGTCTTTGCAAACATCAGTGGCTTCTGCTAAATCAGGCCATCAAGACTAGCAGTGCCCATGACTGTTTTTGCTCCATTGTCTGGTTTCATTACCATTAGCTTCTCCCATATAACAACATACTGTTTGTATTTCAATTGATTGAGTGATTTTTTCCAAAGCATCTCATCCCTTATAATTAGTCTTCCTTCCTTAAGACAACTGGGGTGTTCTTGGTCTGCATGTCCTCTTTCTCCAACCCAACCCACACTATCCTTTCCCCTTGCTTACCCTCAATCCACCAGCTTGATATTTAGCCTTTTGGACTCCCTCCAGTCAATAACAAGATGAACTTACCCACCATGCGGCTCTAGAAGGCTACACCAAGATTCTCAGAAGCTACTCCATTCTGAACCTCTCTTGGGTGATCCACTACCTCACCTTTGTCTGCTATAACATCCTTAATGATAAGTCAGGGTCCCACTTCCCTCCACTTCCCTCCACTTCCCTCTTACTCTAAACTCTTCCCTTTTCCCCCATGTCACACTTGTTGTTAAAATTCTAAAATGATTTAATAAGACAAATTGAGAAAAAAAAAAAAAGGAACGCCTCCTCCAGTATTGACAGGTGATGCTTTTCAGTCATTTTCTTTGAATTTCAGTTATGATGTTCTAAGATATTTTGTGTGTTGCTACCATAATATATTTTACTACATTAGTGTTAGCACAGGCGGATAATATGTGCATATTTTATGTCCTATGTCTGTTATTAAACTGCTCCCTTTTTTGGATTCATCTCCATGTATTTATGTACAGTCCTACAGTCCTATGAAAAAGTTTGGGCACCCCTATTAATCTTAATCATTTTTAGTTCTAAATATTTTGGTGTTTGCAACAGCCATTTCAGTTTGATATATCTAATAACTGATGCACACAGTAATATTTCAGGATTGAAATGAGGTTTATTGTACTAACAGAAAATGCGCAATATGCATTAAACCAAAATTTGACCGGTGCAAAAGTATGGGCACCCTTATCATTTTATTGATTTGAATACTCCTAACTACTTTTTACTGACTTACTGAAGCACAAAATTGGTTTTGTAACCTCAGTGAGCTTTGAACTTCATAGCCAGGTGTATCCAATCATGAGAAAAGGTATTTAAGGTGGCCAATTGCAAGTTGTTCTACTATTTGAATCTCCTCTGAAGAGTGGCATCATGGGCTACTCAAAACAACTCTCAAATGATCTGAATACAAAGATTGTTCAACATAGTTGTTCAGCGGAAGGATACAAAAAGCTGTCTCAGAGATTTAACCTGTCAGTTTCCACTGTGAGGAACATAGTAAGGAAATGGAAGACCACAGGGACAGTTCTTGTTAAGCCCAGAAGTGGCAGGCCAAGAAAAATATCAGAAAGGCAGAGAAGAAGAATGGTGAGAACAGTCAAGGACAATCCACAGACCACCTCCAAAGAGCTGCAGCATCATCTTGCTGCAGATGGTGTCACTGTGCATCGGTCAACTATACAGCGCACTTTGCACAAATAGAAGCTGTATGAGAGAGTGATGAGAAAGAAGCCGTTTCTGCACGTACGCCACAAATAGAGTTGCCTGAGGTATGAAAAAGCACATTTGGACAAGGCAGCTTCATTTTGGAAACAAAAATTGAGTTGTTTGGTTATAAAAAAAAGGCGTTATGCATGGCGTCCAAAAAGAAACAGCATTCCAAGAAAAACACATGCTACCCACTGTAAAATTTGGTGGAGGTTCCATCATGCTTTGGGGCTGTGTGGCCAATGCCGGCATCGGGAATCTTGTTAAAGTTGAGGGTCGCATGGATTCCACTCAGTATCAGCAGATTCTTGAGAATAATGTTCAAGAATCAGTGACGAAGTTGAAGTTACGCCGGGGATGGATATTTCAGCAAGACAATGATCCAAAACACCGCTCCAAATCCTCAGGCATTCATGCAGAGGAACAATTACAATGTTCTGGAATGGCCATCCCAGTCCCCAGACCTGAATATCATTGAACATCTGTGGGATGATTTGAAGCGGGCTGTCCATGCTCGGCCACCATCAAACTTAACTGAACTTGAATTGTTTGTCCAAAATACCTTTATCCAGGATCCAGGAACTGATTAAAAGCTACAGGAAGCGACTAGAGGCTGTTATCTTTGCAAAAGGAGGATGTACTAAATATTAATGTCACTTTTCTGTTGAGGTGCCCATACTTTTGCACCGGTCAAATTTTGGTTTAATGCATATTACGCATTTTCTGTTAGTACAATAAACCTCATTTCAATCCTGAAATATTACTGTGTCCATCAGTTATTAGATATATCAAACTGAAATGGCTGCTGCAAACACCAAAATATTTAGAACTAAAAATGATTAAGATTAATAGGGGTGCCCAAACTTTTTCATAGGACTGTATTTGAGCACATATTCCATGGTGTAGATAAGTCATTATGCTCTGAATGTTATGTTTTGTTAGCGTTTCTAGCCCATTTTTTAATTATAATAAGATCTAATGTGCTTTTCCCGGAATTTTTCCATTTGGATATTTAAAAGAATCGAGGGAACTGATTTTATGTTGTACTAAACATTGCACCTTGTAAATAAGAGCTATCCTTGCCAAGCACAGGCCTGTCATGCAGCATGAAGTGAAGGAGGAAGCGGAATTATTTCTGAAGAGATCATTCATTATATGACTCAAGATTAAGCAACACTTATAAATTAGTACTGGCTTGTAAGATCGCAGGTCTCGGCAACAAACAGCACATTTCTGCTGTCAGGAGAAATTCCACCGAAAAACCCATCCCCTTACTCATAAATGTCCTAAGGTGTATTGGTCCGTGAATGGTGTCTTTTGTTAAAATGGAGTCTTCCCTTTTCAAGCTTTCCAATATGTGTCCAAGCTAGCAAATTTCCAAGCTGTCCTCCAAGTCAGCCCACTACATTCCAAGCACAGGAATGGTCCCTTAAGGGGGTTGTCCAGGGTCAAGGCTTTTATGGCTTGTTCCTAGGATAAGCCAATAGCACCTGATCAGTGGAAGGCTGAAAGCTGGCACCCGACTGATCAGATATACAGAGTCACTTCTGGCACCCATGCTATACACAACACAGGGCCAAAAGCAAAAAGCTCTGTTCCTTGTATAGTGGCCGGATGTTGCTACTGCAGCTCAGATCTCACTGCTATGGAAGCAAGAAAACTTGGTAGTCTTCAGTAGTTGATACCTTTTTAATGGTTAACTCATAATGATTTTAAATTTACTTTGATAAAGGACCCTAGAGGTTCCAAAACGTCAGTAATTTGTCATCATTATGGAAGCTTTTAGACATTCTACAGATAGGCTGAGAAATAGACTGAGTGTCCATTTTAATTTAGTAGTGTCTTTTCTTTATTACTTTACTTGAATCCATCATACATCCTACTGTCTTGTTTTTTCTAATAACGTTACAAAAAAGTGAGATTAATCTTCAAAGAAAAATGTGTTGGACTTTGTTTATTTATATATATATATATATATATATATATATATATATATATATTTTATTTTATTTTTTTTAATTACAATTTGCATGAGATTTAAAATTATAGTATAATTTATAAGAAGATACATATATGTGTGCTTGTATAGATATACTATAGATAGATAGATAGATAGATAGATAGATAGATACTGTAGATAGATAGATAGATAGATAGATAGATAGATAGAGTATATATATATATATATATATATATATATACCTATATAAAGAAGCATTCAACTATTTTGGAGACATACCTATATTCTTTAAAGGGAGTCTATCATTAGACAAACACCTTTTTAACTAATGGCAAGTTGGAATACCCTTTAAAAAGGCTGTTCTTCTCTCTTCCATTCTTTTCTTCTCCTCGCCATTTCTGATAAAATCCGTTTCTTCTGTTACGCTAATTACGATCACGGAGCATTGGGGCGTTCCCCTGTGCTCTGAGTACCCCCTGCATCATAACTTTCCAATGTCCCTTAGATCATTGTGTTCAGTCCTCTCTTCCTCTTCTCTGTATCTTATGCCTTTCTCAGACATCATATGCAGTGCTGTAACAGACCATCAAAAAATGGCAGCCCGGGCATGCACAGTCGGCTCTGTTCTGGGGTCTGGATTCATTTAGGGGTCAAGTCTGTCAGAGGTCAATTTATTTTGTGTCTGGTCTGTTGTATAAATTTTGTTAGAAGTTTGGTCTTGGTACTGGGGACTGAATTATAAATATAATTTTGGAATCTGTACTGGGGTTAAATTAATTTTGGAGTCTTGCCTGTGGCTTGAATTAATCTAGTGGTCTGAATTCATTTTGGGGGGTCTGTTCTGCAGTCTCAATTTTTTAGTAGATTGTTCTGGAGTCCGAGTTAGAGTCTGTTCTTTGGTCTAAATGTATTTGTGTTGTTATAGAAGCTGTGGATGGCTTTAGAAGCAAAGAGTTGCATGTCATCTGCAAAATGTGCAGTCTTCAAGAGAAGCCATCATGGCAATCAGAGCTGGATTGAGAATAAAAGGAAAGAAAATGTGAACCAGAAAAGACATCACCTGTGTATCACTAGATTTATAGACACCCGATGATATGATACCTATGATACAAGAGTTATAGTGCAAAGTAATACATAGAATTGTATGCAACTTTGTGGACTGCAGCAGTCATTAGTGGTGCTACAGAAAGTCATTGTGAAGTCCCAGCCTCAATCAAAACTGAATACTATACTAGAATTTCCCTTGTCAATAGAATATTTCCCTATATAGTTGATACTCTTAGCAGTGACTGGATACTGTATAAGGATACAAGGATTTGACAACATAATATTCTAAAGACTGCCTGTGTATCCTATCCTACTAATATTATAAATGTGAAAGTTTGGATGTTTGTGTGTTTGGTTGTTTGTGTGTTTGTGTGTTTCTTCCTCAATCACGCAAAAACGGCTGAATGGATTTGAATGAGATTCAGCACGTAGATAGTTTGTAACCTCAATTAAAACATAGGCTACTTTTTATCCTGTTAAATGACATGGCTTCATGACTGTTATAAATTTATGTTTACATACTATATTACACTGCTCTTATCTCTGCTCCTGAGAAAGCCAGGGCTGTGATCTCTCTGTGTAAACACACACTAACCCTCAGTGGTTTGTGTTCACGCATTTGCATATTATCTGATCTGCTCCAGGCAACACTGACATGGGCAAACACCTTTAATCCAAAGTGGCAGATTGCCAATTTTCAACATGCCTGGAAAAAGGAAATCTAATTTGTCGCAAACAACAAGAGCTATGAAGGTAGCCAGAAGTCACAGAGTTCTCCTCAAGTGGAGCTGAGGGGGATCATCGACGCCAACAACACGCTCATTATATGGTGTCCCAGCGAGCTGCTGAGTTACCGGAACAATCACGGGCACACCTCGAGGAATGAGTTCAGTGGCAGGCCAGCTTAACAACTGCCGAAATGCAGGTGGATCATCAACACCAACAATATGCTCATTATATGACGTGCCAGCGAGGTGCTGATATGCCGGAACAATCACAGGCACAGTGCGAGGAACAAGTTCAGCAAAAAGCCAGTTTGAGAGCTGCCAAAACCCCGAAGCATGCGGATCATCCATACCAACAACACACTCATTATATGGCTTCCCAGTAAGCTGCTGAGATACCGGAACAATCATGGGCACAGCACGAGTAACGAGTTCAGCAGCAGGCCAGCTTGACAGCTGTCAAAACACCAGAGCAGGCGGATCATCATCACCAACAACACGCTCATTATATGGCATCCCAACAAGCTTCTGAGATACTGGAACAATCACAGGCACGGTGTGAGGAATAAGGTCAACAGCAGGACAGCTTGAGAGCTGCCAAAATGCCGGAGCAGGCAAACCATTACCGGCAGCAATTTGCTGAATATAGGCGGATCATCGATCACATCAACCCTCAGACAAAGTTGCGGGCAGAAGCTAGTGGTTTTATAATTATTATTATTATTATTGTTTATTTATATAGCACCATTAATTCCATGGTGCTTTACATTTGGGGTTACATACAAAACACAAAATATACAGGTAAATATAATACTAACAGTGAGCGACTTTCACGGTGGGGTAGAGGACCCTGCCTGCGAGGGCTTACAATAATGTATCATATAGAGAGGCACTGTAGTATACGCTTGCCCCTAACTGAAAAAGTAACACTGGAGAGGATATCTCTCTGTGCCTCCCATCAAGACCAAATTTTTCTTGGAGACAGGTTTAAATTAAACAAGATGTCACAATGCTTTTTTTTACATAACAGACTACAGTTTACAGCAGTTTGGATCCTGTAAATGAGAAACATAACATGATCAGCCACAACCCACAAATGTACAAACATATTCCACATTTACCCACAGTGGTTATCTATCATCCACCCTTTTTTAGGTCAAGTGCGCTTTTTTATACTAGTTTTACTATGGTGCCTATTTATGATACCTCCTTATAAATGTTGTGCACATGCTTTATTTCAGATTCATCTTTATAAGCTATGCACCCTTTCCCCCTTTTTTGTTAAAAAAAAATGGCACCATTGCCCCTTTTTAATGCTGTTTCACCAGACAGATGTTTTTATGCTATCCTTGGGTGTATTTTCATCTTTTTTGCCCCTTTTTAAAAAAGCACAAGTCATAAATACAGCATGAAACGGATCTTCATTTAGGTTGCACCCATTTTCCCAGAAAAAGACCACAAAAAGACACAATGTATACCAAAAAAAGGCCCATGTAGCTTAATAAATGTGCCCCAGTAAGCGGGCCGGCATTCTTTCCAATGTAAGGGCTGAAATTCATCCTTCATCTGTGAGTCAGAATAATGAGATTATGTTATTGAAGGGTTGGAGTTTGTTGCAAGAAGACGTGTTCTTAAGTGTCCTTGTAAATCAGATGGCATCAGAGCGCAAACAAAGGATAATAAAGGAAGGATCAGGCTGTTTTTATTTTTGTGTATTTGTTGGCATCATCCTGGATTTAGGATGAATATGTTCTCAGCAGGAGAGGATTCCAGCCAATGTGTCTGAGCAGAGAACACTGAAACATTTCTTGATTTCATTAAGAGAAGCTGAATAGTTAATTGTTTTCTCCTCTCTTGTTTGCCCTATTTCTTGTTATTTTCAATTAATGAGAGATTTGGGAGATGTGCTGATTTACCGCCTGCTTCAATACCTCCTACATTGGTCTTTATTGAACTTTCATCTCTTATTCCGACATCCTATCATGCCACACTGAACTGGTCAAATAAACCCTCTAAATCTATCTTTTGTGTGCATATAATCCTTTTATTCTCTAAATCTAGTTTAATGCAAGAGGGCTCCTTTCATCTTAGAAGCTTGGGGCTAGGTCACTACTGTTTCCTATGATTTTCATTAGATTCTATCCTGACTGGATAACACCTGCTAAATAGCAAATTGCTACTCCCCCCCTCCCCCCACCCCCATCCCCACCAGATGGCTTACATTTCTGCACACTGCTAATCATATTAGTAAGGTTATGAGATGTTGGGGTACCTAGGGTAAATTATGGAAAGGTATTGCAGTATTAACACTTAGGCAGAAGTAATAGCTCATGATAAGCTAACATATGTTCTACACAACTATTAGGTTTTCACACCATAAGTTACTTAAACTATTACAACGGTCTCTAGACAATAAATGTGGATCTATAGGTACAAATTACACTTCTGATTAAATGCCTAAAGAATACGGCACATAATCAGATGGAGACAATCAGGAAAGGAAATACTCCGCCCTCTTGGCTATGCAGGAAAAAATTCCCTTATATCTCTATTGAATGAACAATGGGAAATAAATTCCAGAAGTAGCAAAATACTCTTAAAGCATAATGGAAAAAAATTCTAGATTAACCATTATAAAGTGGGGGAGCATATCGCTAAAAACAATAAAGAGGTGTCCGTTGGTAGAAGAACACCTCTACAGATGACTCGCTCTCTTTTCTTTCCCCCTTGTTGTTTAAGGGAGAAAAAGCCACAAGAGTCAAAATTAGAATATTTCACCCCTGTGTAGCGATGTGCTACAGAACTGAGGGGTTAAATTTGCAACTAGTAAGAGTAGCAGCAGACGACCATGTTTCACCCTTGAAACACTGTCTGTGTGTCAGCCAGATTTACTGGCTTGAACTTCATGCTGGAGTGGGACTCTTAGCAGTATAGAAATCTATGATACTACACACCGAGCGATCTGACAACTGACGACCTGGCGGGAAGGGACCCTCGCTCGGCCGGACCTAGGGGGTTCATGCCGGCTACAGTGTAGGTTCTTCCCTTCCCTTCAGCTCTGGAGTTGCGTTACGATCTCAGAGTGCCAGCGGCATCCCAAGGCGGTTTTTGCTGGCAGACGCCCGCGGCGCGCACAGACCCAGGAAGGACAAGCAAGAGCTTGCCATTGAACCATCATGAGAGGCGTCAGAAACAAGGCGCCCCAGGTTCTTCACCGAATCTGACCCAGCCGGGCTCCCCGCCTGACTCTGGGCTTCGGCTCTTCAGCTGGCCCGGCGTCCAAGTATACAGGCTGACCTCCACACCTCCGGACGAACACCCCCACCCTGGCCGACGGGCTTCGATGACGGGAAACTGAGAGGCGGCATCCGAGCGGAGCATGGCAAGCCCCCGAAACAGCTTCCCACCTTCTGACGCACCCAACCAAGTGACACATGCAGCCCGGGGGCTCCCCAGTCGACCAGCCTCCGGGGTCCACTGTCGCACTTAAACTCCGCAGCGACTCCTGGGGCCCTCCCTGACTGGCGGTTGCTCAGAAAAAAAAGAAATCTATGATACTCAGAGTCCAGACCTCCCAGCAACATACTGTCCTCTACTGTAATAGATAACTATACTGCTAGGAGTCCCACTCCCAGCATAAAGTTCAAGCCAGTAAATCTGTCTAACACACGGACCATCTTTCACAGGTGTAACATGGTTGTGTTGTGTTACCTAAAAGTTATAAGTGCAAACCAACATCCCTTTAAGAAAGAAAAAAAAAAGAATAGAGAGCTAGAAAGGAATGTTCCTGCACTGCCCCATGGTATAAAGGATGAACCTGGCAGTAGGCAACTGATTTCACAAATCTGCCCTGCCTGCTGTCTCCCTCTTTTTCCTTAACCCCTTTCAGCTTGCTACAGTCCAGCAGCCCTCCCATGCAGCCAAGCCATACAGACCTTCCCCTGATTGTCCCCAAGCCTGTACCCTGGTCTATGCTTTACATGAGGACCACATTCAGCATGTTCTGCAGAAAAAAGTTAGATTACAAGCTATTTATTTCCTATTGCTTATAAAATGTGAGCATATGGCAAGGTGCTGTCACCATTAGCTCATGTTCTCATTGGGGCTCTCGCTCTAATATCTTATATCTCAGGAACACACACTTTAGGAATTTCATAGCAAGTTAACTTACCTATTGGTAGGTTTTTAGAGTATGGTAAGACACTGCATCTGAAGGAAACTCACAAAAACACGATTACTAATACTAACTCAACTGGGCTACACTTATATTGTCTTGTATAGATAATGTATAGCACAGTTACATAGTGTATAACATGGTAGACAGTGTCAGAGCTACATAACTGTTATATAATTATTTACCAGTCTATCGGTATTCATATGTTTTCAAGTCACTTATGTGACAGTCTCTTCTATATTTGCAGTAATGGTCAGCTATTTTTACTATTGGAAAGTTTGCAAACCATATTGGCTTGGCATATCCCAATGTAATTCTGCCAATTGCTACATTCACGCCATTCACAAATAATTGTCCCAAAGCACAAAATGCAGTTTGGACCTTTTGCCTTCCTCTTCAAAGCCATGTAACAGTGATCTGCTAAATTTTTCCTGAGAGTACAACCATTTCACAGCTAGCCGTGTGAGGCTCCATTGCAGCGCCGCCTTCTTTGATCAAGTGTCTTTTTGGATACATCTGGATGGAACAGCAAATAGAGGAGCTTAGTGAAAAAGAAATTGGCTGATAGCTCTGTCAAGCTGAAAGTATTTGGAAAATTGATGTGTTATTTGGAGCAGTAAAACAGATGTGATGGAGATCAAGGCAATAAAGTTGGATAAACCATAGAAATTAGGTGCAGAAATTAACTCAATCTCATATCTACATATGTAACATGGTAAGTACAAGAAGGCACATTTTCTTCTTACTTGAAAAAGAGTTCCTTCATGAATACAGTCCTTTTTCTAATAAATGCTTGACACAGAGGATTGTTTTGAACAGGGGAACATACTGTTTATTATCCGAATGTCCTAATATATCAGGAATGGTGGTTGTCAGGCAAGCACATGGATATAACAAGCTCCAAAAAGCTTATTCCACCCACAACACAAGGGTTCCTTGACTCATTTTAATAAAGAGATTTTACACTTAAAGAGAACCTTTTACCTCCTCTTCCAAGTCAGTTTCTTGGCATCATTTAATAGGTACTGCTGGTACAGTTGGAATTTTTTTACCATTGCCCGAGCAATAGGTGCTGTTAGTTTCGGTGCCACATACTAGTTAGACTTGGTGTTGTCAGGCACCAGCCGGGGGTAAGGGGTATGTTTCTGAGTTCTGACACTGTCCACCTCCAATAGGAGTTCTGATTCATGCCCCCTTTGCTGGTCGTGCCTGACACTGCCCACCTGACAGTAAAGAGCCGAAACAGCATATTAGGCACCATAACTGAATTTCCCCATTCTGAGACTATTAAAGGATTATCTTATCTTAACTAAATGCACTGGCAACAGTGGCAAATCAATAAAAAAAAATCAGTGGATCAGCAAATATTAATAGAAGCTAAGAACTGGAGTTGGGGCACGGTCCTCCTGAAAGGGATATTGCCATCTCAAGGATCATGTTCAGGCTGAGGCCCCACATTGTAGAAACACAGTTTTTTTTGTTGCTGATTTCACAGCATTTTTTTGAGCCAAAGCCAGGGGTGGATTGAACAGAAGGTAAAATTATAAGAACTTAATATATATTTCCCATTCCTTTTGTAGCCATTCTTGACTTTGGCTCAAAAAACCACAGCAAAATCTGCAACAAAAAAGCTGCATTTCCACAACATGGGACCTCAGCCTTAAACTCATAGCTTAAGGTAATTGAGGTGATTTACCCAATACATTGACTAATCTATGTTGGTGTGTTTGTCAGATATAGCTGAATATGTGTCTTCAGTGTTTACTGCTCATTACCTAGGTTTCATACCGCTATCTATCACTTAGCTGCTGAACCATGATAAGGGCTAAACAGTGCTTGATCTGAGCCTCTGGTATCGCTGTATCTAAGTTTCAAGCATGCTGTTATGGGAGATACGTCCAACCACCAACTTGTCACTGAAACCAAGAAATGGAGGAGAGAGGACAAAGGTGAAATACTGGGATGGAACAACCCATGTAAAGGGAGTCTGTCACCAGAGTGAAGCTTAATAAATCAACAGATAGGTCAGGCTCATCCGAACGTAATGTCTTTTACCCCAAAGTTTATTTTTAATGTTATTTAAGCTAAAGTAAGGAGTCTTGCCTCACTTCAGATCAAATAGCTCAATAAAATGAAAAATAAACTTTTTCTCCACATTTACACAGGAAAAAATATGCTGTTTGTCTTTGTCCCTGTCCAGAAATACACACTAAATAAACCACTGAGCAACCAGAGTCTCTGAACTCTTCTGGGTCACTGTGTACTTGGCCCGGTATAAAATACTAATTGAACAGAGGCTAAAAAAACTTTACAAGATTTACAGGCATCGGCTCCACCAATCCAAATTATTCTGGTTAGTAGAAAATCGCTGAACAACAAGTTTTTTTCCTAGCTTTTCAATAGGATTTGGCTAGTCATTATGTAGTATGTAGTCATTATGTAGTAATGATTGTAAAAGTCTAGTGTTTGCATTCATTGGCTTGTGTGAGGATTTTCACAGTTTATTAAAAGGGTATTCCCACTAGCAACACATATATCCCCTTATCTACAGCATACAGATAAATGTCTGATTGTTGGGCATACAATTTATGGGATTACTTTCTATCACAAGAAAGGGGGTTTCTGTATTCGCTATGTGAATGGAGCAGTAATGTTAGGAGCCAGGCCAGAACCTTTGCGGCGGTGCACGGAGGTAGCCGGCCTTCTCCTCTTGTGGTCCCTGGTACACAACTTCCTCGGGTGTAGGACCGGAGTCTCCAAAGTAGCTTGAGCGGGTTTTCCGGCCTCATCCTCTTGTACCGGTACGCAAACTTCTGAGGCAGGGGTCATGTGACAGGTCAGAGTCTATTAAAGTTAGGCTCCAGCTCGCCGATGGCTATTCAGTTAATCTGGTTTTCAGCTCCACTCTGCGTGTTTCTCGTGTCCTGATGTCTGACTATCTGTTTTGCTCTCCTGACTACAATTTCTGCCTGCTGATTTTGTACTTCCATTTCTAGACCACTTCTCCTTGACTTGCGTTTCTATACTGTGTGACCTCCAGTGATTGACCCGGCTTGCCTGACTACACTTACTTCTCATCCTTCTGTACCACATGACTTTCTGGTGCCGACCCGGCTAGTACGACAATTCTACTGTGCTTCTGCCATTTCTGGGAGTACTCCTGCAACTACACACTTTTCGGCTGCCTGTTCCATATGATTCCACACCAGTTCAGGTGAGTGGTTTTAGGGTTTCTAGGTACTGCTGTGACTTGTGGTGTGGTGTGCTGTGCGTTTGGCACTCTCTGTGCAGCTGTGGTTCTGGGCCTCAGAAGCAACCAAATGAATGGGCCTAGTCTGAAAGGATTGTCTTGAAAAAATGGACAAAAACACAAAAAAATAGGCACTCAAACAGCTCAATTGTCAGATAAATTAAAAAGTTATGGCTTTCAGAATATGGACACACTAAAATAAAGTTTTGGCAAATAAGTGGTTTTATTGTATAATGCAAAAAAAAGACTATATATGGCTAAGGCCCGGCATATCAGGTTCCTGCAGCAAAAAAAACAAACAAAAAACATCTGGAAAGGTTTAAACATGCGGGTAAACACAGAACAATAACTGACATGCTGCATGTTCAAAACCCACAACACACAACGCACAACATTTTGAGGTTTGTTTCTGCCATGTGTATGGGATTTCGTTAGATCCCATTGCCTACACTGCTAATAGTGAGTTAGTAGCCAGAAATTTTGCAGCAGGAGGCTGTAGCTTAAATTTGGTATTGCTGTAACTGTACTGAGCTTCGGAAAAAAAAGTTAGCATGTTACTTAGATCGTAAAATAGAATGGTAAAATACACTTTTTGCCATCTTGCTAAAAAAAAATAGTTCAACCAATATGCTATTAATTTCCCAAAATGGTGCAATAGAAGAGTACAACTACAAAAAGGCCACGTCTTTAAGATGTTATAGAAAATCTACTTGTCTGTTCGAAAATCTTAGCTTTTACAAGACCCTGAAACCCAGTTTACATTCTCAAAAGTTGCAATTCTTGGAAAGTCACATATTTTAGCGCAAATACGGCATGCACTAAGAACTGGTATGTTTATAGCGCAAAACTGATGCAAATAAAAAAATCCTCCCATAGTATCCTACTTTTTTGCTATAGGGCAGTAAAATCTGATTAGGGTCGGAATGCTGGGATTTGCCCGTGGCGGAAATACGCGGGAAAAACCGTGGTGTTTTACAGTATCTGCAAAGTGGATGGGATTCATGCGAATCCCATGCCCACTTTGCATTTCAAACGGCAGCACGGACATTCTGCGATTTCCAAAATCATAGCGGTTTTGGAAATCGCAGCATGTCAATTATATCTACGGAAATGCCGGCAGCTTTCCCGTAGATATAATGGTAACAGAAAGTCTGCGGAGGAAAACTCTGTGAACTTTCTGTTCAAAGTGCTGCAGGAAGAACGGCGATGCGTTACCGCCGCAGTTTTTCCTGCAGTGCTTTAGCGCTGCGTATCGTCCCATGGGGCCTTAGCCTAAATCTGATGCCCCACGTTGCGGAAACGCAGCTATATTTGTTTGCAGATCCCCTCTGAATTTAAAGTTTAACTTTATTCATTTTCCGCATTAGGTATCCGTATTAGGTGTACCAAGATATAGAGTATGCAAGGTATATTACTCTACTAACAATATTACTTTTCATAGAGGTTTCTTTTCTTAAAAAAAAACTGCACAAGTATTGTATTGCAAATTTCTTGTTTGGCTTTATTTTACTTGCTTCTCCTTGCATCACTGTTATTTACATGCAGTGAATTTATGGACAAACTACATTTCCCATGATTCATCTGCCTGCCCTGCCTTTTCCATTCTTCCCTTTGGGCAAATTTCCTCCCTGCTACATAGTCTGTTTATGTCGCAGTGTCTATCTTCTTCAGTCCATGCAGCATCGCTTTCCTCCACATATCTGGCCATGCAATAAATCACTCCTATGAGTTGGCTTCAAGGGCAAGAAGATCACATGCTGCTGTAACATTCAACTGAATAGACTAAAAATAAGTTTTAAAAAAGTTGAATTCAAACATTATATATATAGTGTTGTATTGCTGCATCCTGTCATTTGACACATAGTCTTTAAAAACTGAATAACCTCTTTAAATAGGTAGGCGGCTATTGATGGTTCAGTATGTATATTATACAGTGACATGTTGGATACATCCTCTGACTGAGGTCACCGTCTCTATTGACCCATTGAAATACAGGGGGGGTCATTTGGCCATGTATTACGAAGTCCCATGTGGAGGACAAATTACATATAGGCAGGTACCTGGGGCTATAGTCAATTTTTTTTTATTAAAAGAGCTGATTGTACTTCTGTTGTACTACTGAATACAACCTGGCAGTATCTCACCATTGTATAACTGAGATAACTAATTTCCATAGTCTAGTTAAACAAATGAATACCATCCAAAAACTTCTTCTTTACCGGATGATTTATGCTATTACAACAGAAGAACTCAGAGCCTGGGAATGAAGAGAGATTCCTCTGTATTTCAGGACACTGTGCCCTGCTGCAGATCCAACATCAAGAGCCTGCTGTGCTGGAGTCCAGATGTTCACAATTTCCTATTCATCTCTGCAGAACACTACAAATGTTTAAAAGTCACATTGTTAATGTCGTATATTCCGGAGCACAATGTGTATAGATACAGCCATAAAGAGCCAATAACCATAAATCTTTAGAGGATGCAAAACAGCAATGTTATATATGAAATTTTATGGTTTTCTTGTGGCTTTAGATACTCTGCTACACCACACCAAAAGCAGGTAAATCAACATATAATCATGAACAGCAATGTACAGTATAGGATTCAATTTTTGCAATCATTCCAAATAATTCAAAGGCTGTAATCCTTTTGAACATATTAGGATAAGTAGTGCCAAGTTTTTGATGGATATACCTTTGGTCATGCAAAATTCTTGCATCTATGTACACACAGCAGATTTGTTGCAGAAATGTGTGAAAGGTCGCCTTTCGTGTTCAGAGACTTGCAGACCATACATGCTCTGCCAAGGATTCTGGGAAAACAATATGTAAGGAAGTCCTTAGAGCATGTATGACATACTTGGATTTTGTTTTTTTAAGTTGTACAACATGGTATACAATACAGATAAGTAATGGTAAGCAGACCTCACAATGATCTCAAACTATGTGCAGTACAATGCATAAAAAAGTCAACAATAGAAACAATACTGCAAAGCTTATATATATGTCAGGGTGATAGACTGGTATCCTGAGAAGAAGTCCAGACAAGAGAGAATATCTGGTTTGACCTGTATAGGATACGAACAGGGAGAGGATACAAGACAATATTGTAATTCCAACCAAACAATACAATATAGTATTCATAAGATACCACAGAGGTTAAAAATGTAATAAAGGTTGTGGGTACTCCTGGCAGCATTCCCAATCTAAGCAATAAACCAGTTAAGGGCGGGTTCACATCTGTGCCCCGATCTCCACTTTCAGGTGTCCGTCTTCTGCCCGAGAAACTGAACAGGAGACGGAAACTGGCAGTCACTTTTCAAACCTTTTCATTTGAATGGGATTGCAAAATCCCTAGACCAGGTATGTCAATTCTAACTCCCTGGACAACCTCTTTAAAAGAGTTTTTCTGGATTATCAGTTTATCACCATATCCTTAGTATGGAATTTCAATTGAAGGTTCGAGGGGTCCGACATCTGAGATCATCACCGATCAACTGTGTGAAGACACTGCAGCATTCAGTGAGAGCTGTGGCCTCTTTACAGAAAACTAAGCAAAGCATCATGCGTTGTACAGGGGCTGTGCATAGTATTCAAGCTCAGCCCCATTTATTCCCTATGGCATCACTTGGCCTGTGAGGATGCTGTGATTAATGAACGTTGCTACTGCTTCAAACACTGATTTTCAATTGATAACCTATCCTAAGGATAGATCATTGATTCATATAGCACAGGAAGGAGGAATTAGTCCTAGTGGTAATTGGTTTTCCAGGAGGGCTTATGACAGCACCCAGTAGGAGGTGGCCTCTTGAACTATAAAGGGACAGGAAGACAGAGAGGTTAAAATGACCCCCGCCATTCCTCTCAAGTGTTTTTCCAATTACCATACCTAGGTAGGTGCACTCAATATATTCATGTTAACAGCACACAAATATAATAATCAGAGACTACTAAATAAGTATTAATACACTTTATTTTTTTTGTTAAGGGAAAGGAAAGCAAGACTGCCGTCACGAGGGACCCCTGGAAGACAGCTTACTGATAGGACTAATTCCTCTTTCCCAGGACGTCTCATGACAGCACCACATGAGCATAATTAATATGCTCGGGGGGGGGGGGGGGGGGTGTATTACGGGTATTACGACTTGAGGAACTTTCCGTCCAAAACTTTATCAGAGCTCAGATCAAGACTATAGTGTTTGGAAAAAGTGTGAAAATTTGACCAGGTGGCCACCCTATAGATTTGGTCTACTGAAGCCTCTCATCTCTCTACTCAGGACAAAGCCATGGCCTTGGTGGAATGTGCCTAATGCCCTCTGGGGGAGATAATCCTTGACTATAGTAGACTTTCTGTACAGCTGATTTGACCCATCTAGTGAAAGTAGATTTTGAAGCCTTTTTCCCTTTATTTTTATCCACAAACAGAACAAAGAGGTTATGGTCCTTCCAAAATTCTGCAGATTTATTAAGGTAGCACATGACTGCTCACCTTCTGTCCAGACAATGGAAGGATTGTTCCTGAGGGTTTTTCAGGCTCGGACAAAAAGAAGGCAGAATTATTTCCTGGCTTCTATGAGAAGTAGAGGCTACTTTATTTATAAAAGAAGTATCTCATCTCAAAGGATAATACAGTCCTCCAAGATTTTTACATGTGGATGTCTTATTTAGCCAAAGTTATAGCAACAAGAAATGCTGTCTGGAGCAAAAAAATCTTTAAATGTATTGACTCAATAGATTGACACGGTTGTAATGACAAGACCTTTGGAACTAAATTGAGATCCCAGGGAGCCAAGGACGTTTTAAAAGAGACTCTAAGCATAGATATACAGTAGCTCTAGTAAATCTTCTAACCCACCTCTGGCCGGTTAAAGGGCTATCAAAAATAATGTCTCAAGGCTGAAATTTGAACTTTTAGGCTGGGGCCCCATGGGCCGGAAACACCGCGATTGGGCTGTGGCGGAAACACCGCGGGAAAAATCGTGGAATTTTACAGTACTTGCAAAGTGGATGGGATTCAAGCAAATCCCATGCCGATTTTGCGGAAAAAATCACAGTGCGGGCACGCTGCGATTTCCAAAACCATTGTGGTTTTGAAAATCGCAGCATGTCAATTATATCTACCGAAACACCGGCGGCTTTCCCATAGATAAAATTGCAACAGAAAGTCTGTGGAGGAAAACTCTGCGAACTTTCTGTTCAAATCGCTGTGGGAAGAACTGCAATGTGTTCACACCGCAGTTGTTCCTGCAGCGATTTAGTGCGGCGGTTCTGGCCCGTGGGGCCTTAGCCTTAAAGTGCTCAGTAGGAGACTTTTCTGTAAAAAGTGTAGAATTTTTGCAATATTAGGATTTTCAAGGACTGGTGGAATGTGTCCATACCATTCACAAAATTTCTTTAAGATTTATTTGTAGATACTTGTAGATGTAGTTACTGCTTTTTGACTTTTTGATCTGAGAAGAAGATGTATTGGCTCCTCCAGGGCTAATAGATATAAGGTTTGGTATCAGCTGCATTTCAAACAATAATAAATTTGTGTTTTTCCTCCCTGATTTTCTTTTAGCATCTGTCCACTGAGTTTTTAGTGTAGTGTGAAACCACCCTGACCATGCAGGTGACGTGCGTGCTATGCTGAGCTCCGCGGTTTACAGCGTAACTGTGAGGAATAGCTGTCCTGGCTGGGCTATGATTACAGTGTTTACATGCATACTCACCGAGTGTGAAGATGGGGGGGGGGGTTCTGGAAGAGAAAAAGGAAGCTGAAATTATAGAACCATTGAATTAGAAAGTTGATTTATTATTACTATGGCCATTTATAGTCATTGCTTAAAATTAGTTTATCCAGGGCACCCTATTTAAGGTCCTAATTAGAGATTAGCGAGTACTATTCGAAACGGCCGTTTCAAATAGCACGCACCCATAGGAATGAATGGAAGCTACGTCCATTCATTTCTATGGGTGCGTGCTATTCGAAACGGCCGTTTCGAATAGTACTCACTCATCTTTAGTCCTAATATCAATTAACGTGCGCTACTTGCTCATATAAAAAGAGCTGTACACAATGTCTCATTAAGGCTAAGGCCCCACGTGGTGTTTTCGTTGCAACCAAAACTCTGTGTTTTCGCAACGTTGGGCCCCATCCTTAAGGTTTATTGCCAGCAGTTCCCTTTAGTCTGGGACATGCACAAGGAATCACATGACCAATATAAGGTAAACCATCTGTGTGGACTTATTTTAAATGATGCATGCCAGCAACTGGGATATCTTCCCAGACTCTTACTGCTTTCAAACAAACTCATCCAAATCAGATGAATGTATTATTCTAAAGACACTATTACCATGTCTGCTAAATAACCCTTAGCTCACACACCAAGATCACATACTCAAGACCCCTGGTTAGCCTCAAAAAACACAGTTTGCTTGTCAAATCTGCCTTTCCCATTTTAAAAACCACAACACAACTAAATATAACATGTGTAACATTAGCTGGATACTAGATGTCGGAACTCGATGACTTCACCTATAGCAGTCCCTGATACTCAGTGCCTCCTGGTGTTCAGAAAACTGTAGGACATAGTCATAGTCATACGACAAAAAGGCCCATTTTTATAATTAAAAAATGGTCCTATATCTAGATTTATACAAGTACCCTGAGGGTCTAAAAATAAAAGAATAAAAAAAAATAAGTTTTAAAATTCATACAGTAGTATTTTTATATATAGCTATGACAACCGCTCTGTAATAGCACAGCAGATGCCGGAATGGGTTCGCACTGCCGACACACCTTCTCCTTCAATCCCAGGGCCCGCAGCATTGCCCTACTCCTATTGCTGCAGGAAGCCAGCAGTGCCAGGAGTGGGGCAAAGCGGAGATCCTGCTCCTTCGCAACCCCCAACAACCACTTTCGGACTATAAGACACCCCCCCACCACCACCACTACCCTCCAAATATGGTACTGGTCAGGTAATGGAGGGGTTATACATCTCACCCAGACTACTCAGGTGGGTGAGATGAGAAAACTCCAGAAATGTTTGTTCTCAGCAGACAACTTTTGTCTGCTGAGAATTTTGGTAAATGCTCAGTACTGGGCTGGTTTTTAGGAATGACAGGTAGGTTTGGTAGTGGGACCTGTCATTCCACCCCCCTCCAGTCCACAATTTGGGGATGTTCCGGCAGCGACTCAGCTGCAGAGAGTCTCCACGTCAAGGAAGCTTAAAGGGGTTGTCACATCACAAGGATCCTATCTATACTGCTTGTTAATGTGAATGTAAGACTTTTCCTAAATACACTGCTTCAGCAAAACTGCTTTGTTTGTCCACTATCTTACTTTATTCATTTTTTTGGCACACATCCCTTGACTTATCTGGTCATAAGTCAAGTGATGTATCTGCTGCTCTGAGGGGGGAGGAGGGGCTAAGTGCATGGGAGAGAGCCTGGAGGGGGGGGGGGGTAGTTTACCCTTTGGGGGGAAGGGGCCGCCAATACAGACCCGGCATCCGCTGTAATAGAGAGGCGGATGCCGGGGAGGGTTAGACGCCAGCACAGATGCCAGCAACATCGCTATGATTCTGCCCTGCATGAAGCCAGCAGCGGCAGGAGCAATGCTGCATTCCAGGGGGGGGGGGGGGGCGGAGGAGCGGAATAACAGCATCGCTTCTGCTGATGCTGGCTTCATGCAGGGCAGAAGCATAGCGATGTTGTTGGCATCTGTGCCGGCATCTGTGCATCTGTGCCGGCGTCTACACTCTCCGGCATCCTCCTCTCTATTACAGCGGATGCCGGGTCTGTATTCACATATGCAAAGCCAAGCGGCGAGATGCCGCTGGCCCTGCGTGCACGCTCATAGACCAGTCTAGCCTTCACAATGCGAATACAGACCCGGCATCCACCGTAATAGAGAGAGGCGGATGTCGGGTCTGTATTCGCATTGTGAAGGCTAGACTGGTCTATGAGCGCGCACGCAGGGCCAGCGGCATCTCGCCGCTTGGCTTTGCATATGTGACCCCGCCCACCAATGACGCAACAAAGCAGGAAGACAGAAGATTTTATAGCAACGAAGACTGGTGAGTATGCGACGTGGGACAACCCCTTTAAGAAGCCAGCTCCAGCAGCAACACTTTGGCAGAGTTTGGCTGGAGAGCTGACAGAGAGGATATATGTTTGGAGCTGTGTCCTGAATGATTCTACTGACTTTTTGGATTTCTGTTATTCTAGGTGAGCTAACCTATTCTATGTTTAGTTAGAGCCTAGTCGGGCAGGGATTTATTTTTGTATTGTTTCCTTTGTTTTTGCACTACCTTTTGAGTGAAAATAAACTCTACATTTGTTTTGGACTAAAGAAACTGGACTTGTGTGTCTATGCCACCCTACCTAGCAACCCCAGACCCTGACAGTACATAGAAATTTTAAAAAGTTATGGAAGTCACAATATGGAGATGGTCAGAAAGTTATAATTTTTTGAAAGTATAGAATTTTTGTAAATGTGTTAAGACATAACAAAAGCTATATGAATTTGATATCGCTGTGATCATACCAACCTACAGAAAATAGTTAGCTTGCCATTTTTAAACATTGTAAGGTTGGGACCCCACATGGTATAAATGCCACCCGTGCTCTCCGTGACTCTAAGAAGCCAGTGGTATTTATTGGTGCACTTGATAAACGGGAGGTCAATCCCCAAAACACGTTGTGCCCTGTTTATATTTATTAAAGAGACATTTATTACATTTTGACTTCCTCTGGATTTGCTCTTACCTACTTATCTGTGAGCACAACTGGGGTCCATCTCCTACTGACTCTCCTGATTTGTGATGTCTTTCAGAAGACGCTGGTACCAGTTGCTGCCACCTCTCACCATTTTGTGCAAAATTTGTTGTTGTGACTTATTCACAATGACTCCAGGTGAGGTGCTAGACAGGCCTTTTCTTTAAAGAGGACCTTTCACGGGTTTGGGCACAGGCAGTTCTATATACTGCTGGAAAGCCGACAGTGCACTGAATTTAGCGCACTGTTGGCTTTCCCGATCTGTGCCCCGGGTAAAAAGCTAGCAGTGGCGGTACCGTAGCTCTTTACAGTCAGAGGGGTGCTCCTGACAGTCTGTCAGGAACGTCCTTATCCACAGCAGCGCCTATCGCGCTGTACAGTGTGAGCGGGGAGGAATGCTCCCTCCCCTCCTGATAGTGCTCGTTCCTCCCTGCTCACATTGTACAGTGCAATAGGCACTGCTGTAGAGAAGGACGCTCCTGACAAACTGACAGGAATGCCCTTCTGACTGTAAAGAGCTATGGTACCGGCACCGCTAGCTCTTTACCCAGGGCACAGATTGGGAAAGCCGACAGTGCGCGGAATTCAGCGCACTGTCGCCTTTCCAGCAGTATATAGAACTGCCTGTGCCCCAAACCATGAAAGGTCCTCTTTAAAATGATTGTGTATCTGATGTAAACACAGATGGATCTACTCTAAGGTCAGTCGCTTGGTGTCCTCTTTATTTTTATCACATTGGAGAGGTCCTGAAAGAAATGGAGTGAGTAGTCCGGAAAGGCGTATGAGTTTGTCTTTCTCTGACTTTATTGAGAATAACATCGCAAATCCCGGAGCAGAAGAGGCACAAATAATGTCTCGGATGGTTCAGATGGTCTGGGTTTAGCTCTGAGTGCTCAGTGGACGCGTTCAATTAGAATTTCTTCAGAGTAATCAGGA